>NC_069502.1:337019935-337254935 GCF_027579735.1 Bombina bombina | reverse complement strand
TCCAAAGACAGATTTCTTAAAACAATAATAATGCAACATCACTCAGAATAAATAAGATCAGTCAAATAAATGGCAATCAAGATAGCAGCAATCTGTTTAAAGAACCTCAGCCCAGTTAATGGCAAAGTGACCAGAACAAGAGATATTGCAAGGGTGTGCAATCTGTTTCAATAAACTTAATTCTGAGTTGGCCAACAATATTTTTATTTTTGAACAGCTAAAATTGGAATCCACATTGATGCATTTCAGTTTTGAATAGAAGCATTTTTGTAATATACATGTATTGGCAAAATTGCTTTTAATAAAAGCTTTTGCTGTTTCAAATGTGTATTTAAGTATGCCCCATGCACCAGCATTTTAAGCGCAGCACTTGCTCAGAGAGCCTAAGGTGCTTGTACCATCTGGTAATGGCTCAACTTCTCAATTGTTTACATGATACAAGCCCCACTGGTGCTCTGAGTAGCTGCAGTATTTATAATGCTGTTGCACTGAGAATATCTAGCTATGCTAACACTAAAACAGTGATAACTTTTACTAGAAGCATTTTTGCCCCTACATGTATATTGCAAATATGTTTCTATTCAAAGATGTAACTCATCCATGTGCATTTTAATTTTGACCGGAATGTCCCTTTAGTCAATAATATCTCATTTAAATACATATATGCACATAGTATTTACATGAAATGATTTCGTTTTTTTAGGTTTTTCCCTTTAGTTTCTATCTCAAGAGATATTAGCTCATGATATGTTACACTAAGACAATTTGATATCACCCTATGGTCTAGATCAGTGTTTCTCAACTGCAGTCTTCAAGTACCCCCAACAGGCCAGGTTTTCATTATAGCTGAACTAGAGCACAGGTGAAATAATAAGCTGATCAGTAACCACGGTTACTAACCTGCCCTCACCCATCAGCTGGTTTCTTCATCTGTGCACTAGTTTAGTAATAATGAAAACCTGGTCTGTAAGGGGTACTTGAGAACCGCGGTTGAGAAACACTGGTCTAGATTATTGGGCCGATTTATTAACTTGCAGGCAGATATGATTCACTGTAGCATACACTGTAGGCATTTATCATTAGATAAGCATCTCTTGTGAAATGCTTGTGCAAAGCCGCCCCCGCCTTGAGCAATGCTGCCCCCACTAGCAGGGGGTGTCAATCATCCTAATCGTATCTGATCGTGATGATTGCTGTCCACCACCTCACCTTATGACTGCTGCTTCTTAACTAAAATTTCCGGCGAGCCAGAAACTTCAGGGGTAGATTAGAGCATCTGCTGCTTGATAAATCTACCCTAATGAGTAGAGTGCAAAATTGCCCTTTTGCGATCGCAATATTTGTGCTCCACTCAGTAATATCAGCACACACAAATGTGCGCTGGTATTACAAGTTAGGCATAATGCGAACGCGACCCCGCGTTCACATTTCCTGGAAGCCTTGCTCTCATGAGAGCGCACTTCCAAAGGCTCCGATGGGAGCCTTGTTCTGATGCCGTGAGACATGGCAAAGAACCTAGTGCAACGCAGAGGGTAAGTCACAAAGCGTTGAGCAGCAAATGTTAAATCTATTTGTATATGAGTATATAAATATATATTTATGAGTTTATATGTGTATATACACTTATTAACACATACATATATAGGCATATAAGTATACAGTGAGGCCTCGGTTTACGAATTTAATTCGTTCTCCGGGTCGTTTCGTATTGCGAAAAATTCGTAAACCGAAACACGGTTTCCCATAGGAATGCATTGAAAATCAATTAATGCGTTCCGGAGGTCCGAAAAAATTCAAGTAAAGTGTCCAAAAAATGCTCCAAAAGGCTCCAAAAGGCTTAACAACTTGCTGCAAATGGCTCCAATGTCTCCAAAAGGCTCCACAACTTGCTGCAAATGGCTCCAAAAGGCTTAACAACTTGCTGCAAATGGCTCCAAAAGGCTCAACAACTTGCTGCAAAATGGCTCCAAAACCTCTCCAACACCTCTACACTGGTACCCAAACTTCATTAATCCAATCATACTTGAGTATGCAGGGGGCACAGGGGCCACTGGTTTCGTATTGCGAAAAATATTCGTAAACCGAGGGGGGCAAACCGGCATTTTGTTTCGTATTGCGAAAAAAATTCGTAAACCGAGTCAAATTTTCTTAAAATTTCGATTTCGTAAACCGAAATTTCGTATACCGAGTCGTGCGTAAACCGGGGCCTCACTGTATATAGTTATGAGTTTATATGTGTATATACACTTATTAACACATACATATATAGGTATATAAGTATATATAGTTATGAGTTTATATGTGTATATACACTTATTAACACATACATATATAGGTATATAAGTATATATAGTTATGAGTTTATATGTGTATATACACTTATTAACACATACATATATAGGCATATAAGCATATATATTTATAGAGACCGCAATGTAAAGGCACTTTTTAGTGCTTTTTTTTTTCTAACATCCCCTCACTTTAACCCCTTATAAATGCTTTTTACAGGTTGTTGTTTTTTAAATAAAATGCTCACATTTTTTTATTTTAATAAGGCAACTGTCCACTTTATTAGGGGGGGCGATCAAGATGGGCGCACATTAAAATAGCACTCCACTTGTAATTTAGCCGTATATATTTCCACACATTCTTAACATTTAAAATATAGCCCCATTTTTGTCATGTTACAAAAAGAAGAAATGCATTCACTGCCTAATGTTTGTGCTGAGGATTTAATGGAAAAAATATTGAAATAAAAAATGAATACTGTGAAATGCAGCACTAGACAAGCTCTTGGGAACCATATACATATCACCATCCTTCTCTCCTACTTATGTTTCTCTTACTGAGCACTGACATACATCCAGTGATCAGGGAGAAAGAGTCATTAACAACAGTCAAAAAAATATATTTTTCTTATTCAGTGCTTTAACAATAAGGGCTAGATTACAAGTGGAGCGCTAAATTATCGCGCTCAATAATGAACCAGCCATTACAAGTGGCTGGTTATTGCTATTGCAAGCTTGCGGTAGCAATTAGGGCTTATAATATTAACCAGAGATCAGATCTCTGATTAATTTTATAAATGTGCCCCAAATGCTCCCAAATTACAGTGTAGTATATTTTATTTAAAAAAAAAAAATAAAGATAGCAGCATCTATATTTTTTAATAAAATAACTGCACTAGGCAGTATTTTGGGGGTAAAGTTGGTGGGAGTGGAGTGTTAGAAAAAAATGGCACTAAAAAGTGCCTTTACATTGGAGTCTATGGGAACTGTGTGTTCCCAGTAAATATATATGTATATGCTTATATACACAGATTAACACATAAATATATATGTATATAATCATATACATATATTTATATGCTGCCATCACAGTGCTAATTACCCCCTTTGCTGCACTTACTTTCTGTGCCGTCTCTGACGGAATCAGAACGAGGCCCCCATTGGAGCCTATATAAGCACGCTCTTGTGAGCACAATGCTTCCAAAATATGCGAACGTGAGCTCCCGTTCACATTGCTGACAACTTGTAATACCAGCGCACATTAGCGTGCACTGGTATTACTCAGTAGAGCGCAAATATTGCTTTCCCGAAAGCAATATTTAGCGCTCCACTTGTAATCTGACCCTAAATGCATTATTTAGACACCTTTACTCTATATAGCTGATTAATTGGCATAGTCATAAACACTGACAGTATTGTAGAACGCTCAAACATTAAGGGCCAGATTACAAAATATCTCTTTCATGAGGGCAATATTTGCGTTAAACTTATTAATACCAGCTTCAATTTATAGGCTTCAATGGGAGCCTCATCCTCATGCAGTCAGACAAAGCAGAGAACCTAGTGCAGCGAAGGTGGTAAGTCGTGCAGCGTTGGGCAGCAGATCTTTAATATATACATGTATATGAATATATACATATATATTTATGTGTTTATACAGTATGTGTATATACCCATATTAACACATAAATATATATGTATATAAACATATACATATATATTTACAGGGAACACACAGTTTCCCATAGACCGCAATGTAACGACACCCCACACATGCCAACTTTAACCCCTAAAAATTGCTTTGTGTAGTGTTTTTTTTATAATAAAAAAAAATCTACTTTTTTAAATAGAAAATTAAACATACTTTATTTTGGGGCCAATTGGGGCACTTTTAGAAAATTAACCAGAGATCTGATCTCTGGTTAATTTTCAGAGCTCTAATTGCTACTGCAAGCTCACGGTAGCAATCACCAGGTACTTACAATGGCTGGTTATTTATAAACCCCCCCCCCGTAAACGGGTGAATTTGCCCTTTAACAGGCACGCTGTAATTTAGTGCTCCACTTGTAATCTGTCCCTTAAGATGCTATCTGTCTTAGCTTGAACGAAAGTCCCATTTTACATATCCAGTATAAGAGGAGACAAAAAAAGAAAGGAGAAGCGAGTGTTTAACAACTAAATTCAGGATTAATTACTAGAATAATTACCAATACTACAAACACCCTTTACATTTAGTTCTGTGTTTACCTTTGATAACACCCCAAAATGTTATAAGGCACATGTTGCTATAACATTGAATTTTACTTGTGATCGTGGGATCAGTGAGGTTTCTTTTAAAGGTACACATTTTTCATTATGAGATCTAGTTGGATACAAAATGAAAGAAAATGCAAAAAAACAAAAAACAAAACGAAGAGAATCATGCAAGTTGGTAGATATACAACCTCAATTCCAAAAAAGTTGGGACAGTACAGAAAATACAAAAAAAACAAACAAAAAGAGTTTAAAAATTAAATTCACCCTGTACTATTTTGAAAACACAATCACCAGATTATGAGTTTTGCATTAACAGGGGTGCGGTGCTAACGAGCAGTTTATGCTCACCGCTCACTTGCAGACAGCGCTGGTATTACGGGTTTTTACAAACCCGGTGTTAACCGCAAAAAAAGTGAGCGAAGAGCAAAATTTTGCTCCACATCTCACCTCAATACCAGCGCTGTTTACGTTAGCGGTAAGCAGGTAAAATGTGCTTGTGCACGATTTCCCCATAGAAATCAATGAGGGAGAGCCGGCTGAAAAAACACCTGCAAAAAAGCAGCGTAAAGCTCCTAACGCAGCCCCATTGATTCCTATGGGGAAATAAAATGTATGTCTACACCTAACACCCTAACATGAACCCCAAGTCTAAACACCCCTAATCTTACACTTATTAACCCCTAATCTTCCGCCCCCGACATTGCCGACACCTTCATTATAATATTAACCTCTAATCTGCCGCTCCGGACACCGCCGCCACCTACATTATACTTATGAACCCCTAATCTGCTGCTCCCAACATCGCCGACACCTACATTTTATTTTTTAACCCCTAATCTGCCACCCCTATGTCGCCGCAAACTACCTACATTTATTAACCCCTAGTCTGCCGCCCCCAACATCGTCGCCACTATAATAAAGTTATTAACCATTAAATCTAAGTCTAACCCTAACACCCCCCTAACTTAAATATAATTTAAATAAATCTAAGTAAAATTACTACAGTAAACTAAATAATTCCTATTTAAAACTAAATACTTACCTATAAAATAAACCCTAAGATAGCTACAATATAACTAATAGTTACATTGTAGCTATCTTAGGGTTTATTTTTATTTTACAGGCAACTTTGTATTTATTTTAACTAGGTACAATAGTTATTAAATAGTTATTAACTATTTAATAACTACCTAGTTAAAATAAAGGCAAAAGTACCTGTAAAATAAAACCTAACATAAGTTACACTAACACCTAACACTACACTATAATTAAATTAATTCCCTAAATTAAATACAATTAATTACAATTAAATAAAATTATCTAAAGTACGAAAAAAAACACTAAATTACAGAAAATAATAAAATAATTACAAGATTTTAAAACTAATTACACCTACTCTAATTCCCCTAACAAAATAAAAAAGCCCCGAAAAATAAAAAAAAAGCCCTACCCTACACTAAATTACAAATAGCCCTTAAAAGGGCCTTTTGCAGGGCATTGCCCCAAAGTAATCAGCTCTTTTACCTGTAAAAAAAAAGTACAAATACCCCCCAACATTAAAACCCAACACCCACACAACTAACCCTACTCTAAAACCCACCCAATCCCCCCTTAAAAAAAACCTAACACTAACCCAGAAGTCTTCATCCAGATGGCATCTTCTATCTTCATCCATCCGGCGCGGAGCGGGTCCATCTTCAAGATATCCGACATGGAGCATCCTCTTCAAACGAAGGCCGTCTACTGAATAAAGGTTCCTTTAAATTACGTCAACCAAGATGGCGTCCCTTCAATTCCGATTGGCTGATAGAATTCTATCAGCCAATCAGAATTAAGGTAGAAAAAATCCTACTGGCTGATGCAATCAGCCAATAGGATTAAACTTCAATCCTATTGGCTGATCCAATCAGCAAATACGATTGATCTTGCATTCTATTGGCTGTTCCAATCAGCCAATAAAATGCGAGCTCAATCCTATTGGCTGATTGCATCAGCCAATAGGATTTTTTCTACCTTAATTTCCGATTGGCTGATAGAATTCTATCAGCCAATTGGAATTGAAGGGACGACCATCTTGGATGACGTCATTTAAAGGAACCTTATGCCCCGCATTGGATGTCTTGAAGATGGACCCGCTCCGCGTAGGATGGATGAAGATAGAAGATGCCATCTGGATGAAGACTTCTGCCCGTCTGGAGGTCCACTTCTGCCCAGTTGGGAAGACCTCTCAAGGTAGGGTGACCTTCAAGGGGTTAGTGTTAGGTTTTTTTAAGGGGGGATTGGGTGGGTTTTAGAGTAGGGTTGGTTGTGTGGGTGGTGGGTTTTAATGTTGGAGGGGTATTTGTACTTTTTTTTACAGGTAAAAGAGCTGATTACTTTGGGTCAATGCCCCGCAAAAGGTCCTTTTAAGGGCTATTTGTAATTTAGTGTAGGATAGGGCTTTTTTTATTTTTGGGGGCTTTTTATTTTATTAGGGGGATTAGAGTAGGTGTAATTAGTTTAAAAATCTTGTAATTATTTTATTATTTTCTGTAATTTAGTATTGTTGTTTTTTCGTACTTTAGATAATTTTATTTAATTGTAATTAATTGTATTTAATTTATTTAATTATAGTGTAGTGTTAGGTGTAATTGTAACTTAGGTTAGGTTTTATTTTACAGGTAAATTTGTCTTTATTTTAACTAGGTAGTTATTAAATAGTTAATAAATATTTAATAACTATTGTACCTAGTTAAAATAAATACAAAGTGGCCTGTAAAATAAAAATAAACCCTAAGCTAGCTAGAATGTAACTATTAGTTATATTGTAGCTATTTTAGGGTTTATTTTATCGGTAAGTATTTAGTTTTAAATAGGAATTATTTAGTTAATTGTTGTAATTTTCTTTATATTTATTTAAATTATATTTAAGTTAGGGGGTGTTAGGGTTAGACTTAGGTTTAGGGGTTAATAACTTTATTATAGTGGCAGCGACGTTGGGGGCGGAAGATTAGGAGTTAATAATATTTAACTGGTGTTAATGCGGGAGTGCGGCAGTTTAGGGGTTAATATATTTATTAGAGTGGCGGCGATGTCCGGTTCGGCAGATTAGGGGTTAAAAAATTTATTTTATTGTTTGCGATGTGGGGGGGCCTCGGTTTAGGGTTTAGTAGGTAGTTTATGGGTGTAAGTGTACTTTTTAGCACTTTAGTTAAGAGTTTTATGCTACGGCGTTGTAGTGTAAAACTCTTAACTACTGACTTTAAAATGCGGTATCAGTCTTGACATGAGAGGCTGTACCGCTCACTTTTTGGAAGACTCGTAATACCGGCGCTATGCAAGTCCCATTGAAAATATAGGATACGCAATTGACGTAAGTGGATTTGCGGTATTTCCGAGTCTGGCCAAATAAGTGAGCGGTACACTTGTACCTTCAAGACTCGTAATACCAGCAGGCGTTAAAAAGCAGCGTTGGGACCTCTTAACGCTGATTTTTAACCCTAACGCACAACTCGTAATCTAGCCGATTATTAACACATTATTTGATGTTTTACTTTATGAATTTAATTTATTTTTGAAAATATACACTCATTTAAAATTTGATGACTGCAACATGTTCCAAAAAAGTTGTGACATGGGCAATTTAGGACTAATAGCAATGTGACAAGTTGAAATAAGATAATGTGAAACAGGCAAGGCAATCGGGTAATCATAGTATTTAGGGAGCGTCTAAAAAAGGTCTAGTCCTTCAAGAGCAGGGATGGCTCGCGAATCTGCCAACAGATGCATTAGCGAATAATCCAACACTTTGAGAACAACAATCCCCAAAGCCAAATTGGTAGGATTTTGGGCATTCACCTTCAACAGTGCACAATATAATAAAAATATTCAAGCAATCTGGTCAAATCTTGCTGCGTAAAGGGCAAGGCCGAAAACCACTTCTGAATGCACGTTATCTCCGATCCCTCAGACGTCAATGTCTCAAAAACCGTCATGAGTCTGTAATGGATATCCTAACATGAGCTTGGGAGTACTTTGGGAAACCTTTGTCAGTCAACACCATTCACCGCGGCATCCACAGATGCAAGTTAAGGATTTACTATGTAAAGCAGAAGCCATACAAGCGCCGCCAACTTCTCTGGGCTCTGTCTCATCTGAGGTGGACAATAGCACAGTGGAATTGTGTTCTGTGGTCAGACGAGTCAACATTTCAAATAGTTTTTGGAAAAAACAACCATCATGTTCTTCTTGCCAAAGAGGAAAAGTACCATCCAAGCTGTTATCAGCGTCAGGTCCAAAAGCCAGTGTCTGTCATGGTATGGGGGTGTGTCAGTGCCCATTGAATGGGTAACTTACACATCTTTGAGGGCACAATTAATGCAGAAAGATATGTATACATTTTAGAGCAACATATGCTGCCATCCAGACGTCCTCTTTTCCAGGGATGTCCTTACATTGCCCAGCGGGACAGTGACAAACCACATTCTGCCCGGATTACAAGTGCAAGGTAGCCTAAGCAGAGACTGCGGGTGCTAGCATGGCCTGTCTGCAGTCCTGACTCCTGACCTGTCTCCGATTGAGAATGTGTAGCGCATAATGAAGCTCAAAATAAGGCAACAAAGACCCCGTACAGTTGCACAGCTGAAGACATGCATAATGGATTAATAGGGGGAAATTATGCTTGCTAAACTTAACCAACTGGTGTCTTCAGTGCCCAAATGCTTAATAAGCGTTATTAAAAGAAAAGGTGATGTTACGTAGTGCTAAACAGTCGACTGTCCCAACTTTTTTGGAATGTGTTGCAGTCATCAGATTTGAAATGAGTCTATATTTTCAAAAATACATTAAATTCACAAAGTAAAACATCAAATAATGTGTTAATAATGTGAATAGAGTGAATTGAATTTTCAAATGACTCTTTTTGTTTGTTTTTTTGCATTTTCCATGCTGTCCCAACTTTTCGGAATTTGGGATTGTAGTTAAAAGTAAAATATTGTGTGCTAAAGATTTTGTTTGTTTTTTTAAGATGGCATAAAAACATGGCAAACCTTTATTTTATTTATTTATTATTGAAACAAAAAAAACAATTTGTTGTGTAGAAAGTAGGAATTAATATTTAAGACTAGATTTAAAGGGACATGATACTCAAATGTTCAGCATAGCTTTAAAAAGCTGACTACAAAATATCACCTGAACATCTCTATATAAAAAGGAAGATATTTACCTCAACATTTCCTTAGTCATGTAGTGCTTCAGACAGGTGCACACTACCTATCTAGATATCGTTTCAACAAAGAATAATAAATTATATCAAATTTGATAATAGAAGTAAATTGGATACTTTTTTAAATTGTATTCTCTATTTGAATCATTAAAGAAAAGTTTTGCGTTTCATGTCCCTTTTAAGGGGCAGTCTAGTCCAAAATAAACTGTCATGATTCAGATAGAGAATGTCATTTTGTTTTCCAATTTACTTTTATCACCAATTTTGCTTTGTTCTTTTGGTATTCTTAGTTGAAAGCTAAACCTAGGAGGTTCATATGCTAATTTCTAAGCCCTTGAAGGCTGCCTCTTCTCACAGGGCATTTTGACAGTTTTTCACCACTAGAGGGTGTTAGTTCATGTGTGTCATATAGCTAATACTGTGCTCATGCACGTGGAGTTCAGGTGATCCAGCTCTGATTGGCTAAAATGGGGCAATATTCAGAGGCTTAGATACAAGGTAATCACAGAGGTAAAAGGTGTATTTATATAACTGTGTTGGTTTTGCAAAACTAGGGAATGGGTAATAAAGGGATTTATCTATCTTTTAAAACAATAACATTTCTGGTGTACACTGTCCCTTTAAACACAAGTTTTCATTGGATACCAACATTTACCCTGAACATATAAATCCCACTGGAACTAATAGGTGAAAGTTTTATTCCTATCAAAATATTGAAGGACCTTGGATTCTAATTAAAGAGATCAATCAAAAGCATACAACATAGGCACTGATTTGGTGTTTATAAAATGTTGAGTTTGGAAGAACCCTTATACTTGGGGTATACCCTGATCCACTAGAAAACTGCATTGCTGGGTAAAATCTAAACAGTGTGCATTAGACACTAATAAATAAATGCTGGCATCAATATAATAGGTAAACCTGTGTCCCACCTCAACTTCTAAACTTAAATATAAGTTTTTCACAGTGTTGGCCAACTGCATAAGTTACAATTTTAACTTAGAGATAACATTTTAATTTTAGGTGTATAACTCATAGACCATGTATTCAGTCATCAAATACAAAGATGCACCAATGTTGGTATAGTTGGACATTATTCAAATAAAACAAATAAAGTTGCACACCACAAATCTAATGTTTGTGTGTATTTGCTAGTAATTTTGTGCTTAGCCCCCCCACAATCTCATGCACAAGGAACATGTCCAAACCAGTTTTAAACAGCACAAATCTGGTGGTTGGTGGCTACGTGTATATAGATTATTACACCACCCATATATTGCCCAGGAGCACCAGAGCATTGTGGTACCTGAGCAGACTTGAAGTCTTTCGTTCACGCACTAACTGTGTACAAAGTAAACTTCTATCAGGGGTGGGTTAGTGTGTGTATTACAAGTTTAAAATATACAGGAACCCAATGCATGCTAACTTCAGGACTTCAGAAATCGCAACCACCCTAACTTCTTCTACCCATAGGGGCCGATTTATAAAGCTCCGTAACTTGTCCGCCTGCTCTGAGGCCGCGGACAGAACTCAACCCGATCGAATACAATTGGTGTGATTGACACCCCCTGCTAGTGGCCGATTGGCTGCGAATCTGCAGGGGGCGGCATTGCACCAGCAGTTCACAAGAACTACTGGTGTAATGATAAATGCCGACAGCGTATGCTGTCGGCATTTATCGATGTGCAGCGGACATGATAGGCTACATTGTATCATGTCCGCTCACACTATAAATATACCCCATAGTGCTTTTTTAAGAAACTAACACATAACGCTCATGCGCTAACCCAACACTGCATTAGACCACCTGCGCAAAAGCCGAAGGTAGTTATGAATATTTTAACATTACAAAGTTATTTATATATATATATATATATATATATATATATATATATATATATATATATATATATATATATATATATATATATATATAAAAAGAAAAATTAAATTTTCCTCTAAGTGAAGAACATTGGAATGTTTAATATTTATATTAAAACACAGTAAAACACATTACAAACACAGGACCTGCCCATTTTCATTTTTTATGTAATTTTTTTTTCTAGCAGCAGTTTTTGTTTGCCCCTCATTTTCCCTACTTTGTCCTTACCTACCATTCTACTTATACGTCAGACTAGAATACCAGAGAGGTGGGAGGGATAAAGTGCTGTTAGAGCTTTGGGGATCTTTAACTCCTCCTAGTGGACAGGAGTTGAATCCCAGAAGTAATGGCTCATGGACTCTCACCACCATGAAATAAATTAATTTATAAGGTAAGCATAAACGTTGTTTTCTCTCATAAGGTGGTGAGAGTCCATGAGCCATTACTCTTAGGAACTAATACCCAAGTTCTGGAGTCCATGTGTAATTGGGTTTGGTCAATTATTTTTTAAGGGCAGGCACCTAATTACCAGACACTGATGCCTGAAGGACATTCCTACTAAACAGTGGTAGAATGTAGGGAAAGTATGCTGCTGCCTTGCAAATTTATTCAATATAAGCCTCATTCTTAAAAATCCAAGAAGAGATAACTGATAAAAAAAAATGTAGTAAACATGCGCTTTTATATCCAACAAAACCATGATAATCATGAGATTTAGCCAAAAAGCTAAATAAACAGGTGTAGCCCTCTGACCTTTATAAGGACCAAGGGACAAAACAAATTAAATGATTGTCTAAAAACCTTTGTAATTTAAAAGTGGAATTCTAATGCTCTTAATATATTTTAAGTAAAAGGCCATCAAATTAATTTGTTGGGTTAGTACAAAGAATTGGGCTATAATCTCCTGATTCATGTTATTAAAAAAAAACATAATGAGTCCTTAAACTGTTTTATCTTGATGAAAATAAGACAAAAAAGTTTGCAAGAAAGAGCAAAAAATTGAGAAAGTCTACTGGCAGAAGATATTGCTAAAAGCAACAAAAACTTCAAAGACAGAAGCGAAATGCCCAAAGTTCTAAAAGACAAACAACTAGATTACGAGTTTTCAGCGCTATAGGGAAATTAACGAGCGCCACAAAAGCATAGTTAATTCACCTCCCTATAGCGCTGCTATTACAAGTTTTTAAAAACCCGGCTTGCGCTGGAAATGGGGAGAGCCGGCAAAAAAAAAGCCTAACACCTGGGATCGCGGAAAAAAAAGCTCCGTAACGCAGCCCCATTGATGTCTATGGGGAATGAAAAAGTTATGTTTAAACCTAACATAAAAACCACATCTAAACACCCCTAATCTGCCGCCCCCAACATAGCCGCAACCTACTTAATGTTATTAACCCCTAATCTTCTGCCCCTAACATCGTCGCCACATAATGTTATTAACATTCATAGTTTAACTAAAAACATAAAAATTATTATATATATATTTTTATATATATATATATATATATATATATATATATATATATATATATATATATATATATATATATATATATATATATATATATAATTTTTCATAATAATTTTTCAATATTTGCCAAAAAGGTGTGCGGTACACCTATACCTGCAAGACTTGTAACTTGTAATAGCGGCATTAGGGAAAAAGCATCGTTATGAAGCATAACGTAAAACTCGTAATCTAGCTGATAGCTTGTAAAATAACAAAAACAAATTAATGTTCCAAAGATGAGACATTGGTTTAGACACTGGAAATATCTTGACTAAGCCTGTCAAGACATTTAGCAGTAGTATGAAACAAAAAAATTGGACTCTATAAAGAGTTAGTAGATAAATCATTATCTGAACTGACTTGCAAAAAAAAGAATTATTGGAATTACAAAATAATGCCAGCTAAAACCCTGGTTTTCATAGCAGGAAAGAAACAACTAATTTCCAAATCATTTATGAAATTACTTGTAAGAGGCTTTATGGTCGGAAATAAGGAGTTCAATACAGCATCAAAAAAAATCTAAAATAGGTATTCAATCTCTAATCCATCAAGATGAGAGACTTGAGTTCTTGATGACTGGAGAAAGCATGACTCAGATTTGAAAAACAAGTTCTGTGGGTCCTGACTGGAGCTGTCAGATTAATTTTAATGCTCTATTCCATTCAAACTATGACTCTTTGAAACAGTAGGCATAAGGTCTATATCTAGGAGACCCCATTGTTCCAATATCTAGTAGAAAGCTACTTGAAGGGGAAACATTTCTGTGGAAGGGATTACCTACTAAGCAAATCTGCTTCTTAGATTTTCTTCCTGGGATGCGAAATATTGAATTTTTTTCTGTGACCAATCAAAAAACCTTTAGACTTCATTGCTAAAGAACTGATAGTGGATATAAGCTACAGCTGAAACATTGTCTGAATGAAAACTGGGATACGTTTCTCTTCTCAGAAGAGGACAGCTCTGAAGGGTCCTAAAGACCATCCAAGATAATTATTGGTAACCTCTCCTCCTGAGGAAACCAAACTCCCTGTCCTCTCCTGGACCTCCAGACTGAACCACAACCCAAAATAATGACGTCTGCAGACATTATTTTCCAAACTGGTTAAATATAGGATGCTCCCATTAAAATAGTTTGGAAAACTATTCAATGGGACAGACATTGCGTCACTGAAGAATCTCAGAGGATTCTATGAGATAGTTGAGTGAAAATGTTTGCACCGTTGTTGAAGCATTCAAAGTTAAAGAGGTCTCATAAAACTGTGCAAAAGGAAGATCATCTGATGCTGCAATTATCAGACCTAACACTTCCATACATTGAGTTACACATGGGTTGGAAGTTTAGTGTAGTTCTTAGCAAACTTACTGTAACTTTGATCACTGATCTGCATAGCCACTGAGTCTATAATGACTCATACAAGAGACTCTTCATTAATGAGAAAGATAACTTTTTAAAATTAATTATTTTACCATGTCTGCAAAGAAAACAACAGTAGAATGTTGGTATGAAATACAGCTGGAGGAAAAATGGAGCCTGAACCAATATGTTGTCCAGGTATAGAGCCGATGAACTACATGAGTATTATTACAGACAAGTGAGTTCCTAGAACCTTGGTAATAATTCTGGGAGCTGTATATAGACCAAACTAAAGAGCCCCAGAATGAAAAAGTTGTCCTGAACGGCAAATCTTAGAAGCTGGAAAAACAACCTGAGGTGTCAGCTCTCTGATTATGAAGAATAACCTAAAAATGTAACTGTAGGATGACTTAGACATAGAACATGTGTGAAAACTTGTTTGAGGCATAGCAGCCACTACTACAGAGTGCACAAACCCTTAAATCCTGTAGCAAAATCTGAAGCACTCCCTTGTATTGAGGAAAACGAGGGAGGAAAGATTCCTTTATAGCAGCATCAGACTGTTAAAAATATTTAAACATTTTGTAAAAACTAAAGATATATTTTATGGATTATTTAGAATATTTTACAGTATGTTTAATATGTTTTAATACTTTTGATTAATATATTTTAATATTTTATATATAATATTTCATTAACGTGCATTGAAGTTAGCAATTTTTCATTTGCGCTAATCCAAGGCATTTTGTGTGGATGAAAATGCCTTGTTGATGTCAGAGGTCAGAGGAGAATGGGCAGACTGGATCAAGATGATAGAAAGGCAACATTAACTAAAATAACCACTCATTACAACCAAAGTATGCAGAATATAAACTCTGAATGCTCAAAACATCGAACCTTGAAGCAGATGGGCTACAGCTGCAGAAGACCACACTGGGTGCTACTTCTGTAAGCTAAGAACAGGAAACTGAGGCTACAATTCGCACAGGCTCACCAAAATTGGACAATAGAAGATTGGTAGAACGTTGCCTGGTCTGATGAGTCTCGATTTCAGCTGGGACATTCAGATGGTAGGGTCAGAATGTGGCCTAAATAACATGAAAGCATGGATCCATCCTGCCTTCAACGGTTCAGGCTGATAGTGGTGGTTTAATGGTGTGGGGGATATTTTCTTGGGAAACTTTGGGCCCCTTAGTACCAACTGAGCATCGTTTAAATGCCATGGCCTACCTGAGTATTGTTGCTGACCATGTCAATCCCTTTATGACTACAGTGTATCTATCTTCTGATGGCTACTTCCAGCAGCATAATGCACCATGTCACAAAGCTCAAATCATCTCAAACTGGTTTCATGAACATGACAATGAGTTCACTGTACTTCAATGGCCTCCACAGTCACCAGATCTCAATCCAATAGAGCACCTTTGGGATGTGGTTGAACGAGAGATTCACATCATGGATGTGCAGCAGACAAATCTGCACCAACTGCATGATGCTATCATGTCAATTTAGACCAAAATGTCTGAGGAATGTTTCCAACACCTTGTTGAATCTATGCCATGAAGAATTAAGGCAGTCCTGAAAGCAAAAGAGGGTCCAACCTGGTACTAGCAAGGTGTACTTAATAAAGTGGCCGGTGAGTGTATATATATATGTATTTACAATAAAAATGTACATTGTTCTGTATGTGAACTATTAATAACTCCTGTTGGGTTAGCGCACGAGTGTTAGTTTTTTTTTCAGTTTGCATGCTCCATTGAAGTCTATGGGGAAAATGCATTAACGCAGTTGCAATATTCAAAGTTCAACTTTTTGTATGCATCAAGTTTTCGCTCACGCACTAACTTTTTACTTTCAACTTGTAATACAAGCTCAACCAGATGCATGCAAAAATCCTCCGTCTAGCAAAGTTAACGCAAGAGCGCGAGAGATAAATAGTGCTCCACTTGTAATCTAGCCCTCAGTGCACAAAAACAAAATATTCAAAGTGTCTCCCCCTCACATTGCGAAACAGTTAAATCCCTTTTATTGAATATATAGAAGAGGGTATAAGTTGCATTGAGATAAAAATCCCAGTTTAATTAGCTGACTAGAAATAACAGGTATAACCACATAATAAACTTTCCAGAAATACTAGACACAAGGCAAGTACTTTTGTAATATTGTGTTTTATGTATCTCATTGTTTCCTTATGCAAGTGCTGCTGTAATACTTTGTCTTATGTGTTTAATTGGTTTCCACTTTTGTAAAAATGCTCAATATCTTCATATTAATTTTTACTACCGCTTGTCTCTATAACAAACTACTTTATTCAATAACTCCTTCTCCCTCTCCACCTCCACTGTTCATTAGCCCATCTCTCTTAAACTCACTTTAATTTTGTACTCATAAACTTTACCTATTCCTAAATACTCTTTTCCCCCTGCACCTCGTCTCAAAAACAGTCTCATTACTGCAAATCTGTATCTCATCTCATGTCACTCTCCCTCTTGCTTATACTAGCTGCTGGAGACATCTCCCCTAATTCTGGTCCCCAACAACTTTCTAGCCGTGCACATCCATGTGTACCATTCCATAGACTCAGGAAACAAAACTCTGGTAACCTTACTCACATTCTTCTTGCATCTAAAGCCACTACCCCTTTCACTTGTGCGCTCTGGAACTCTCGCTCGGTTTGCAACAAGCTCACTTCTATACATGACCTCTTTATCTCTCGCTCCCTCAACCTTCTGGCTCTAACAGAAACCTGTCTCTCTCCCAGACACAGCATGATGATCTTTATCTATCAATGCACTATTTCAAACTTCACAAACTCCCCTTTTCCTCTTTCTGATCACCATCTCCTCACTTGCAACATCTCATCCCTCCCTACAACTTTCCCTCCTTCTACTCTTCACACCAAACTTCACAGAAGCATTATGTCACTAGATAAGCAACAGCTTGCTAATTCCCTCAAACCTCTATTCTCATCCATCTCCTCCTTTTCCTGCACTGGCCAATCTTTCTGCCACTATAATTCCACCCTTACATTGGTCCTTGACAATCTGGCCCCTCTTACTATAGCTCGGAAATCACACACTCATCCTCAGCCCTGGCATACTCCTCTGACACGGTACCTAAGCAGATGTTCCCGTATTGCTAAGTGGCACTGGAAAAAATCTCGGAGTTCAGCTGATTTTCTTCATTACAAGTTCATTTTGAATTCCTTCTATTCTGCCCTATTCTATCTCTATAAGCAACATTAGTTCTCTACTCTTATTGCTACTCTTTCTTCAAACCCAAAAACATCTGTTCTCCACTTTCAATACTCTTCTCTGCCCACCCCCACCTCCTAATACAATGTCTGTCAGCTCAAGACTTTGAAAGCCACTTTAATAACAAAATCGATTCCATCAGAAACAAAATCAGTTCTCAACATATTTCTATTCTCTCACAGCCTCAAACGATCCCAATCAACCACAACCCACATAGCCATACATTTAGCTCTTTCTCCCCTGTTACTGAGGAAGAAGTTTCTGCACTTATACTGTGCTCTCAGCTCACTACCTGCCCCCTTGACCCTATCCCCTCACAGCTACTCCCCTCCCTCTCTTCTACTCTTACCCCTATACTCACACACATTTTCAACCTTTATCTCAGCACCGGTATATTTCCCTCATCTATGAAACATGCACTGATCACACCTATCTTCAAAAAACCTTCTCTTGATCCAACCTCCCCATCCAACTACCGCCCTATTTCCCTACTCCCTCTTGCCTCAAAGCTTCATGAAAAGCTAGTATATGCACACCTATCCTATTTCCTTACATTAAACTCCCTCCTTGACCCACTGCAATCTGGATTTCATCCCCATCACTCCACTGAGACAGCAATCGTTAAGGTTACCATTGACCTACTTACAGCAAAATCAAAATGCCACTTCTCTCTGCTTATCCTCCTTGATCTGTCCGCAGCCTTTGATACTGTTGATCACCCTCTTTTGCTCCAAATCCTCCAAATCCTCCAATCCGTCTGCATTTGTGACACAGCCATCTCGTGGTTCTCTTTGTACCTTTAGTGCAGCCTTCTCTGGGTTCTTCTTTGCCCTGTCACCACTTTATGTTGGGGTACTGCAAGGCTCTGTCCTCTGTCCCCTTCTCTTCTCAATCTACACATCATAATTAGATTCCTACTCTCCTCCTCTCTTATTACCTCCTCACACTCCCATTTAAAGGATTTCTCAAGACTGACTCCCATCTTGTGGAACTCTCTGCCTCGCTCCACAAGAGCTCTCCCCTAGT
Source organism: Bombina bombina (assembly GCF_027579735.1). Taxonomy (NCBI): domain Eukaryota; kingdom Metazoa; phylum Chordata; class Amphibia; order Anura; family Bombinatoridae; genus Bombina; species Bombina bombina. The sequence goes on along the minus strand of NC_069502.1, from coordinate 337,236,165 downwards.
TTAGAAAGCTTCAAGTGCTCCCTAAATATTCTACTGTTCAGGGATGCATACAACCTACACTAACCTTTCTTTATACCAGTTCCTCTCCTCCATTGCTATCCCCTTGAACCCCCTTAGCATGTAAGCCTAAGAGCCCAGCTGTTTGTAGATCACCTTCTTTAGAGCTGACTACAACAGTGCGACTCTTGGCAGGGCCCTCTACCTGTTTGATCCCTATAAATGTTTCCTTGTATTCGCCTATGTTTATAGCGCTGAGGAATCTGTTGGTGATCTACAAATAACTAATAATAATAATAATAATAATAATAATAATAATAATAATAATTATAGAAAGTCTATGTAATAAAGGTGAATTTAGACAGTTACATGTGTATGTCCCCGGCTATGAGGTACCTCAAAATTGGTGTACCTACTAAAAGCCTGTGGGCTATGTGAGTGCAAAAAATGGCTGCACTTACCTCACATTACCCAATTCACCATGCATAGTGGCTGCAGAAAAGACCGCTTCCGATAGAGAGCCCATCAGTGCTGTATACATCACAGCAGACTATCTATGTAAGAAGTTTATGGACAACCCAACAGGAGGAGGCTAGGAGACTATTCCCTTGCGAAACCTGTAGAAGGCTTGACTAACTCCGTAAATGAGAGTGATTCTGTCACTTCCCAATACTCCACTCTCCCCTCTGTCTCTCAGTAGCAGCTTTCTGAGGGGAAAATTGGCCTTAACTTGGTCTTAGGACCCCTCTCAATGAAGAATCTGGAGCACCTTAGTGGCTCACCTTCTACTATGCAGGCAAAGAAAAGACTGGAATACCAGAGAGGTGGAAGGGATTAAGTACTGTTGGAGTTTACAGCTCCTAGTTGCCAGGGTCATGGACTCTCACCACCTTTTGAAATAAATGATTTTTCATGTTTAAAAGGTATTTAAGTGTATACATGTGTATATATGTTTATATACTAAATGTATTATATTTGCACATAAAAACATGTAAATACACATTTATTTACATATACTGTATATACACACACATATTCTGTATATACACACATACACATATTTAGACATATGTATACATAATAACCAGTCAAATACCTTGTCATACACCATATCCATTTTAACCCATATAAAACATTTTTAATAATATTAACAAAAAATGTTTAATCAGAAAAAAAAATATAATTTATGCTTACCTGATAAATTCATTTCTCCTGTAGTGTAGTCAGTCCACGGGTCATCCATTACTTATGGGATTATAACTCCTCCCTAACAGGAAGTGCAAGAGGATCACCCAAGCAGAGCTGCTATATAGCTCCTCCCCTCTATGTCATATCCAGTCATTCGACCGAAACCATACGAGAAAGGAGAAACTATAGGGTGCATTGGTGACTGGAGTTTTAATTAAAATTTAGACCTGCCGTATAAAACAGGGCGGGCCGTGGACTGACTACACTACAGGAGAAATGAATTTATCAGGTAAGCATAAATTATATTTTCTCCTGTTAAGTGTAGTCAGTCCACGGGTCATCCATTACTTATGGGATACCAATACCAAAGCTAAAAGTACACGGATGACGGGAGGGACAGGCAGGATCTTTACACGGAAGGAACCACTGCCTGTAGAACCTTTCTCCCAAAAACAGCCTCCGAAGAAGCAAAAGTGTCAAATTTGTAAAATTTTGAAAAAGTGTGAAGTGAAGACCAAGTTGCAGCCTTGCAAATCTGTTCAACAGAGGCCTCATTCTTAAAGGCCCAAGTGGAAGCCACAGCTCTAGTAGAATGAGCTGTAATCCTTTCAGGAGGCTGCTGTCCAGCAGTCTCATAGGCTAAACGTATTATGCTACGAAGCCAAAAAGAGAGAGAGAGGTAGCCAAAGCTTTTTGACCTCTCCTCTGTCCAGAATAAACGACAAACAGGGAAGAAGTTTGACAAAAATCTTTAGTTGCCTGCAAATAAAATTTCAGGGCACGGACGACGTCTAGATTGTGCAAAAGTCGTTCCTTCTTTGAAGAAGGGTTAGGGCACAATGATGGAACAACAATCTCTTGATTGATATTCTTGTTAGTGACTACCTTAGGTAAGAACCCAGGTTTAGTACGCAGAACTACCTTGTCTGAATGAAAAATCAGATAAGGAGAATCACAATGTAAGGCCGATAACTCAGAGACTCTTCGAGCCGAGGAAATAGCCATTAAAAACAGAACTTTCCAAGATAACAGCTTGATATCGATGGAATGAAGGGGTTCAAACGGAACACCTTGCAGAACGTTAAGAACTAAGTTTAAGCTCCATGGCGGAGCAACAGTCTTAAACACAGGCTTAATCCTAGCCAAAGCCTGACAAAAAGCCTGAACGTCTGGAACTTCTGCCAGACGTTTGTGTAAAAGGATAGACAGAGCTGAAATCTGTCCCTTTAACGAACTAGCAGATAAACCCTTTTCTAAACCTTCTTGTAGAAAAGACAATATCCTAGGAATCCTAACCTTACTCCATGAGTAACTCTTGGATTCGCACCAATATAAGTATTTACGCCATATTTTATGGTAAATATTCCTGGTAACAGGTTTCCTAGCCTGTATTAAGGTATCAATCACTGACTCCGAGAATCCACGCTTTGATAGAATCAAGCGTTCAATCTCCATGCAGTCAGCCTCAGAGAAATTAGATTTGGATGTTTGAAAGGACCCTGAATCAGAAGGTCCTGTCTCAGAGGCAGAGACCATGGTGGACAGGACGACATGTCCACTAGATCTGCATACCAGGTCCTGTGTGGCCACGCAGGCGCTATTAGAATCATTGATGCTCTCTCCTGTTTGATCCTGGCAATCAATTGAGGAAGCATCGGGAAAGGTGGAAACACATAAGCCATGTTGAAGACTCAAGGTGCTGTCAGAGCATCTATCAGTACTGCTCCCGGGTCCCTGGACCTGGATCCGTAACAAGGAAGCTTGGCGTTCTGGCGAGACGCCATGAGATCCAGATCTGGTTTGCCCCAATGATGAAGCAGTTGGGCAAACACCTCCGGATGAAGTTCCCACTCCCCCGGATGAAAGGTCTGGCGACTTAGAAAATCCGCCTCCCAGTTCTCCACGCCTGGGATGTGGATCGCTGACAGGTGGCAAGAGTGAGACTCTGCCCAGCGAATTATCTTTGAGACTTCCATCATCGCTAGGGAACTCCTCGTTCCTCCTTGATGGTTGATGTAAGCCACAGTCGTGATGTTGTCCGACTGAAACCTGATGAACCTCAGAGTTGCTAACTGAGGCCAAGCCAGAAGAGAATTGAAAATTGCTCTTAATTCCAGAATGTTTATTGGAAGGAGTCTCTCCTCCTGAGTCCATGATCCCTGAGCCTTCAGGGAATTCCAGACTGCGCCCCAACCTAGAAGGCTGGCGTCTGTTGTTACAATTGTCCAATCTGGCCTGCGGAAGGGCATCCCCTTGGACAGATGTGGCCGAGAAAGCCACCATAGAAGAGAATCTCTGGTCTCTTGATCCAGATTTAGCAGAGGGGACAAATCTGAGTAATCCCCATTCCACTGACTTAGCATGCACAATTGCAGCGGTCTGAGATGCAGGCGCGCAAATGGTACTATGTCCATTGCCGCTACCATTAAGCCGATTACCTCCATGCACTGAGCCACTGACGGGTGTTGAATGGAATGAAGGACACGGCAAGCATTTAGAAGTTTTGATAACCTGGCCTCCGTCAGGTAAATTTTCATTTCTACAGAATCTATAAGAGTCCCTAGAAAGGGAACTCTTGTGAGTGGCAATAGAGAACTCTTTTCTACGTTCACCTTCCACCCATGCGACCTTAGAAATGCCAGAACTAACTCTGTATGAGACTTGGCAGTTTGGAAACTTGACGCTTGTATCAGAATGTCGTCTAGGCACGGAGCTACTGCTATGCCTCGCGGTCTTAGTACCGCCAGAAGATAGCCCAGAACCTTTGTAAAGATTCTTGGAGCCGTAGCTAACCCGAAGGGAAGAGCTACAAACTGGTAATGCCTGTTTAGGAAGGCAAATCTTAGATACCGGTAATGATCCTTGTGAATCGGTATGTGAAGGTAGGCATCCTTTAAATCCACTGTGGTCATGTACTGACCCTCTTGGATCATGGGTAAGATGGTTCGAATAGTTTCCATTTTGACGATGGAACTCTTAGGAATTTGTTTAGGATCTTTAAGTCCAAGATTGGTCTGAAGGTTCCCTCTTTTTTGGGAACCACAAACAGATTTGAATAGAATCCTTGCCCGTGTTCCGACCGCGGAACTGGGTGGATCACTCCCATTAGTAAGAGGTCTTGTACACAGCGTAGAAACGCCTCTTTCTTTATCTGGTTTGCTGATAACCTTGAAAGATGAAATCTCCCTTGAGGAGGAGAAGCTTTGAAGTCCAGAAGATATCCCTGAGATATGATCTCCAACTCCCAGGGATCCTGGACATCTCTTGCCCAAGTCTGGGCGAAGAGAGAAAGTCTGCCCCCCACTAGATCCGTTTCCGGATCGGGGGCCCTCACTTCATGCTGTCTTAGGGGCAGCAGCAGGTTTTCTGGCCTGCTTGCCCTTGTTCCAGGACTGGTTAGGTTTCCAGCCCTGTCTGTAGCGAGCAACAGTTCCTTCCTGTCTTGGAGCGGAGGAAGTTGATGCTGCTCCTGCCTTGAAGTTACGAAAGGCACGAAAATTAGACTGTTTAGCCTTTGGTTTGGCCCTGTCTTGAGGCAGGGCATGGCCCTTACCTCCAGTAATGTCAGCGATAATTTCTTTCAAGCCAGGCCCGAATAATGTCTGCCCTTTGAAAGGAATATTAAGCAATTTAGATGTCACATCAGCTGACCAGGATTTAAGCCACAGCGCTCTACGCGCTTGAATGGCGAATCCGGAGTTCATAGCCGTAAGTTTGGTTAAGTGTACTACGGCATCAGAAATAAATTAATTGGCTAGCTTAAGGGCTTTAAGCTTGTTCATAATCTCATCCAATGGAGCTGTGCTAAGGGTCTCTTCCAGAGACTCAAACCAGAATGCCGCCGCAGCAGTGACAGGCGCGATGCATGCAAGGGGTTGTAATATAAAACCTTGCTGAACAAACATTTTCTTAAGGTAACCCTCTAACTTTATCCATTGGATCTGAAAAAGCACAGCTATCCTCCACCGGGATAGTGGTGCGCTTAGCCAGAGTAGAAACTGCTCCTTCCACCTTAGGGACCTTCTGCCATAGGTCCCGTGTAGTGGCGTCTATTGGAAACATTTTTCTAAATATAGGAGGGGGTGAAAAGGGCACACCGGGTCTATCCCATTCCTTGTTAACAATTTCTGTAAGCCTTTTAGGTATAGGAAAACCGTCAGTACACGCCGGTACCGCAAAATATTTATCCAGCCTACAAACTTTCTCTGGAATTGCAACCGTGTTACAATCATTCAGAGCCGCTAATACATCCCCTAGTAATACACGGAGGTTCTCAAGCTTAAATTTAAAATTTGAAATGTCTGAATCCAGTTTACTTGGATCAGATCCGTCACCCACAGAATGAAGCTCTCCGTCCTCATGTTCTGCAAATTGTGACGCAGTATCAGACATGGCTCTATTATTATCAGCGCACTCTGTTCTTACCCCAGAGTGATCGCGTTTACCTCTTAATTCTGGCAATTTAGATAGTACTTCAGTCATAACATTAGCCATGTCTTGCAAAGTGATTTGTATGGGCCGCCCTGATGTACTTGGCGCCACAATATCACGCACCTCCTGAGCGGGAGGCGAAGGTACTGACACGTGAGGAGAGTTAGTCGGCTTAACTTCCCCCTCGTTGTCTGGCGATATTTTTTTAACATATAAAAGTTTGACTTTTATTCAAAGTAACATCTATACATTGAGTGCACAAATTTCTATTGGGCTCCACATTGGCCTTTAAACATAGTGAACAAACAGATTCATTTGTGTCAGACATGTTTAAACAGACTAGCAATAACACTAGCAAGCTTGGAAAAAAACTTTTAAATAAATTTACAAGCTATATAAAAAACGCTACTGCGCTTTTAAGAAAACATAAAAATGTGACACAGTTGAATTAACAATGAACGAAATATGTTAAAACAACCAAATTTTAACAGAAAATGTATAAAGTTAGCAGAGGATTGCACCCACCAGCAAAAGGATGATTAACCCCTTAATACCCAAAACGGATAACAGTTGAAATAATAAACGTTTTTATCACAGTCAAACACACTGTCACAGGTCTGCTGTGACTGATTACCTCCCTCAAAACTAGTTTTGGAGACCCCTGGGCTCTGTAGAGACGTCCTGGATCATGGAGGAAGAAATAGGAAGACTGTGACTAAATTTTTACTGCGCAATAAAGCGCTAAAATAGGCCCCTCCCACTCATATTACAACAGTGGGGAAGCTCAGTAAACTGTCTTTATTCAGAAAAAAACGACAGCCATGTGGTAAAAATCATGCCCATAAAGTTTCATCACCAAGTACCTCAGAAAAAACGATTAACATGCCAGTAAACGTTTTAAAAATTGAAAATTATGAAGTGTTATTAATAAGCCTGCTGCTAGTCGCTTTCACTGCAGTGCAGGCTCAAATATTACTTTAATATTGACAGTATTTTCTTAGTGAAATTCCATTCCCCAGAAATACCTCAGAGTATACATACATACATATCAGCCTGATACCAGTCGCTACTACTGCATTTAAGGCTGCACTTACATTACATCGGTATTAGCAGTATTTTCTCAGTCAATTCCATTCCTTAGAAAATAATTTACTGCACATACCTCCCTGCATGCTATCCCCTGTTCTGAAGTTACCTCACTCCTCAGAATGGCCGAGAACAGCAAGTGGATCTTAGTTACGACCGCTAAGATCATAGACAAACTCAGGTAGATTCTTCTTCTAATGCTGCCTGAGAACAAACAACACACTCCGGTGCCGTTTAAAATAACAAACTTTTGATTGAAGAAATAAAAACTAAGTTTAACACACCACAGTCCTCTCACACGTCCTATCTTTAGTTAGGTGCAAGAGAATGACTGGATATGACGTAGAGGGGAGGAGCTATATAGCAGCTCTGCTTGGGTGATCCTCTTGCACTTCCTGTTAGGGAGGAGTTATAATCCCATAAGTAATGGATGACCCGTGGACTGACTACACTTAACAGGAGAAAAATGATATATATATCCGACTGTTGGAAAAGTTGATTGCGCTATATTCTGATCTATGCTTTGGTATGCTGTAAAGGTAGTAATCTTACAAGTTCTATAATAATGTAAAAAGACACAGCAAAACTTATAATCAGTTCTACTGAATTCTATCAATTATATATACTGTATGTAGTATATATTAACTGTACCTTTTATAGATACATTTTAAGTACCTAGAAAATTACTTAGTATTCAGATTCTAATACATACTTTTTAAACACAATGATCTAAATGGGTCCCCGCTAAAATCACAGTACCTCTAGTTTTAGTGTCCATACATGTGGGATAGGATATCTTTTAGAATGGATGACTCAAATGAATTTCCAAATACTTCAAAGTCTTTGTGTAAAAAGGGCCTTGATTTCTTTTGAACTCTGATGAATATCACTTAGATTAATGGACAATTAAGATGCCTGTTCTGTGCTGCTTTAGTCCAGCCTGGTGGTGATTCCCAGCCTTGGCACCATTTGTAGTTACATAAAAAAGAAAAAAGAAAAAGCGCACAAGGCAAGACTCAAGTGAAAGATTTTATTATAAAAGATTGCACACGCAGATGCTATTGCACTTACTAGAAATTTGTAAATAAAAAGCCTTCAGATAAAGCGTTCAATTATTAGAACTCCCCGTCACTCACTATAGGCTGAGATGGACTGCCTCTTACTGCTGCATCAAAGCGTCTAACAGGGTTTTACGGATGCCCTGTGAGCGTGCTTGGTGGCTTGGTGGGGACAATGAGTCTTCAAAACAAGGGCACTCACAAACTGTGAGCTGGTTACTGACGCGTTTCCCCCGGTCAATGGCCGGGCTTCTTCAAGAGGATAAAAAAAACAGATGTCTCTATAGTTGTGCCCTTTGTATTTAAAGGGCAGTCTACCAATCAAATCATGCCGGTGTGTCTGGCAGCTACCAATTGTAACAGTCCACAGTTCTTATAAGACAGACAGACCCACATAATGCATAAAATATATGCAACAATTAATACTTTGTTAATACATTCACAAGCCATAAAATGTTTAAAACATAGCAATGGTAATCGTTAGTAATATCAGAATATCTACAGTATATGTATAAAAACATTGTGATTGATTAACAGCAATATGCTTTTAACGTAAAACTAAAATATAGCTAAAATAGATTACATATAAATGTTATATATAAAATATACCAGTTACTCTAAAGCATAAGGAATACTTTCTCTAGGGGGTTATTATATTGTTATATTCTAGCACTAATTTACAAAGTGTACGCTAAGTTTTTGGTAACTTCCTATTAGGTGTATACATATATAGAAAAAAACAAATGTAACTATATGTTACAGTTTTCTGATGGAATGATTAAGCCGCAATTGGACAGCACATTTAAATTATTGGGGACAATTGTTAAACAATTTTAAATGATTATTTGAAGATAAGTACCGTTTGTGCTGACTTTGTATTAAATGGTTTAATGCTCAAAGTTTTTATATGTACAATAAATATGTATGTATGGAGCTGTTGAATAAGCCTCCAAAGCCTTTGTATGTTGAATAAGCCTCCAAAGCCTTTGTATGAAAACTATTGAAAACGATAATTATATCTTTTAGGATAATTAAGAACCTTAAAAATCTTTTTGAGACCATTAAACATTTCTTTATGAACACTATAGGGGCAAAAATTTGTTTAATGCGGGCTTACAATGATTTATGTTTGAAAAGGAATATAACTATTTGTACTACATATATTCTTCAAAATAGGTTTGCCTGAAGGGTCAGATATAGATGTGTAACCCTTCCTGGTTTCCTAATGTATCACTGTAGAGCAAAGAGATAACTTTTAAATGAAGGCTGCTACATCAATGAGCTACCAAGAGGCTGTAATGTTTGAAGTTTATATATCCACTTGGTTTCAAGTTTCCTCAGTTCTAGAAGTCTATTTGGTTTCGAGGGGGGAACCCAATCTATAATTTGCACTTTTAAAGAGCTGGGGTTGTGTCCATGGTAATCGAGAAAATGTTTGGGAACACTGTGTTTAATCAATTTCTCTTTTATATTGTAAATGTGCTCATTTACACTCCGTCTGATCTTATGTTTTGTGCGGCCTACATATATATAGTAGGCCACACCCACATTCTAGTAAATAAACTACGTATGTGGAGTCGCAGTTACTTCTAAATGTGATATTGAATGTTTCTGTTGACCCACTATTTGGGAAGGTTGGTGCTTTATTTATATGTTTGCACATATTACATCTTGTTTTACCGCATTTCATAGTGCTTTCCCATTCTTTTAACCAATTATTTCCCTCCCTTACTTAGATCTTCCTTCTTATTCCTGGTAGATCTGAGTTTACTCAGGGCGAGTATGTTTTTTAGACTCTTGCCTTTCCTGTAGGTAAAGGTAGGTTAAACATCCAAATGTGGCCCCAACAAAGGATCGGATTTTAATAGAGGCCAATGTTTTTTAAAAATCTTCTCTAAACTCTTAGAGCCTTTGTTGTATGTAGTAATAAACCTTGGCAAATTATCTTTGTTAGATTGAGATTTTATAAATTTATTGTGTATATGGGACACTATTGTTTCCACACCGGATTTCTTGTTTGTAAAAAAGGACGTTCTATCTTTAGACATAGCTTTAGTTTTTGCTTGTTGGATAATATCTTGACTGTACCCTTTTTCTAAGAATTTATTTTTTAAAATTTGTGCTTCCACTTCAAAGTCAGCTGGATGAGTGCAGTTTCTCTTAATTCGCAGAAACTGACTATAGGGGAAGTTATTTATCCAGCATTTCTTGTGTGCACTTTTGCCTGGAAGTAGCTGTTACGATCTTTTGTTTTCCGATAATTCTTAAATGCCACCCTACCTGTGGTGTCCTTAAACAAAACTAAATCTAGGAATTCAATCTGTTCTTTTGAATATGATTTAGTGAATGTTAGGTTGAAGTTATAATTATTTTGGTATTCTTTTTTGAAAGCTAGACATAGGTAGGCTCAAACTGATTTCTAAACTGTTGAAAACCGCCTCTTAGCTCAGTACATTTTGACCGTTTTCACAGCTAGAAAGTGCTAGTTCATGTCTAATATAAATAAACATAATGCTCACTCCCGAGGAGTTATTTAGGAGTCGGCACTCATTGGCTAAAATGCATGTCTGTCAAAAGATCGGAGATAAGGGGTCAGTCGGCAGAGGTTTAGATACAAGGTAGTCAAAGAGGTAATAAGTGTATTAACATCACAGTGTTAGTTATGCAGAACTGGGGAATGGGTAATAAAGGGATTATCTTTCTTTTTACACACAAAAAAAAATTCAAGTAGACTATCCCTTTAATTTGATTTGTTTTGTTAACTGGGACCAGTTTAACTGTCCAGTACTGGTTAGTAAGGAAATTATTGTATGTGAAGTCTCCTAAAGAGGAGTAGGATTTGGTTTGTTTTATGTTTAATTTAAAGGGGAAGTGTACCCCATGTTAAAATTGTTGATAGAAAACAGCCTAAAGAAACTGTATTTTGTGCTGAAGTGACTATTTCTGCAAGGGCCTTAGCATAGAATATAGAGATATATATAGGAATATCTATTTAAAAATACATAGAACGGGGGCGGAGCCAAGCGGTGCTGGGACATGGCCGCATTTGTGTGAAGCTCCGTTAGAGTTGCAGCTCAACTAACTAATAGAGATATGGTAGAGACCCAGACCTTACCTAATAACACCTCTTTAATAGCCTGGAGGAGACCCGGAGCAGAATAAACCCTCTCAATGCGGCATTACCCACTTCCTTCCTGCCTAAAATAGAAGGAACCTAGGCGCCTAACAAAGTCCCGGTCGCCATCTTGGACAGCGATACAACCTAAGTGACGGCTCCATATACCTGAGTCTAACCGGGCACGCACCACAACAAAAATCCCGCACATATACTTAAGAGATCTTACGGTGGACCCGGTCGATTAGAGTGGCGGATCGCAGGGGAGATTTGGAAGCGCTTTGGTTGCGCTGCGTATGTACCGCACACGTGGGACCTGCAATTAATAGAGAAAAGCCTGCCGCAACACAGAGGTGAGACTACATATACCCTGTTCATGAAAATCGGAGGGTAAGAAAATAAAGACAGTTACATGACCTATATGGACTCTAACTAGAGAGATTTACATACAACATATGACAGGCCTCACAGCAGCCCTGAATTATTGCTGGGACTTATAGAAAAACAACTCACTTATGGCAATCAAACCAAAGTACTCCGGGGATTATTTATTATAAAATATACACAAGACAGAGGCCAGTTTAGATCTATAATTTGAGGAGGCCTGAAATACAGAGGGTAATACGTGGCACAGTATAAAGCTACTTAAAACTTTAATACATAAAAAGGCTGATTATCTTGCTACACTGAACAAGAGCCTCCCACCTAATACCTACGCAATAGTGCTGCTAGAAAGAGAAGGGACTATAAGTGGCTCTACCCTGCAACCTCCAGAGGCTTATAAAATGTCACAACATAAAGGCCCTAAACCAGATAAGGCCGCCAAATTACCAACGTCCACACCATCTGTGACCACTTTTTTCCACCCCTCAGATCCTAATTCTGCAGAGACTTCCCAATCACAAGAACAGTCTCATCTTGAGGCGCAAATAGAATATTCAACCTCACAGTACAGATCCCTATTGGCCTTGCCGTCACAAATAGCGGATCTCCCCTCCAAATCAGACTTTGAATCACGAAAATCCTTTATCAAAGGGGAGATGAGAGAACTAAAGAAGGACTTAAACGACATGAGCTCCAGAATTGACTTCATAGAGGAGGGGCAGGAGACGCTTAACTCTATAGTTAGCACAAATTCACAACAGCTTTCCATACAAGACTCCATGGTGCAGTCTCTGCAAGAAAAACTAGAAGATCTAGACAACCGTGGGAGAAGGAACAACCTTAGGATCAGGGGAATCCCTGAAGAGGTATCCCAAGAGCAATTGAAATCATATGTCAGAGAGCTGTTCCAATCCCTACGCCCTAGATCAACCCCTCTGCAGCAAGATGACATTGAAAGGATCCATCGAGCACTCAGACCACCCTCCAAACCTCCGGCCCCACCCAGAGATGTGATTATGAGGTTCCTAAGATTCACAACTAAAGAAGAAATTTGGCAAGTGGCGAGAACAAAAAGATCCATATCATTTAAGGATCATACCATACAAATATTCCAAGACCTTTGCCCACAGACCATACAGAGGAGAAAGGAGGTTAGATTCCTCACTAAAGCCCTACAAGAACACGACATCAGATATCGTTGGGGCTACCCCTTCAGCCTGATTATCAATCACAACGGCTCACAGATCATATACAAGACTTTCCAAGACCTGGATACCGTGACAAAGAAATTGAACATCACCATTGAACCCCCAGCTGACACTCAGATACCATGCAAGACCCCCCCAGGGAGCAACGGCTTCAATGGAATAGAGTTCAACCCAAAAGAAGAAAAACAGACGCTCCTTCCTCGGGCCCTTCACGCCCGCAGGATCCCTAACGCACACCCTATTTGACCATCTGGGTCTAGATATAGTCCCTCAGTCACTGTGACACTTCATTCATGCTGAGATGACACCCTTAACCTTATTTTTCTTGGACTGTTCCAGATCGTGGGTACTGGGTAAGAAATAGAAAGCTGACGAATAGCAGCTGACACTGTTGATTCACTATTGTTGTTTGGACTGGCTGAGCCAGTATCATAGACACTGGACATCTTTAGGTTTAATTCTCACAAAGTATGTTAAATTGATAACAGTTGATGCTAATTTGAAACACTAGATTTATGATAGTGAGGCACTGTTTGATAAACTCCAGTCCTATCCATACCCACCCCCTCCTCATCCCACCCCCTTCCCCCCCTTATCTTTCCCTCCCGCTTTATCCCTCCTCCTACAGGTCTCTACCAGAAACCTCTAAATAACATGTATAATCATCAAGAGCACTATGCAACTACAGGTACTCCCCAGTCAAGGTGTATAGTTTTAGAAATACACTTTCTGTTAGTTTTGTTTATAATTTTTGTTTATTTTTTGTTGATATGATCCTACCTGCCGTATGTGTACTGCCTCATGCCTTTTATTTGTTGTTACTGCTCATAACTGCTATGACCTACATAACTGAACTGTACATGACATCTGTAATTTCATTTCTACCACAATACGTTAATGATGAAAGATAAGTCTAATTTTAAAATACTTTCCCACAACGTCAAAGGGTTTAACATCCCACAAAAAAGATCCGTTGCCTTTAAAGATTATAAACGGCTCTGCTGTGATATTGTAATGCTACAAGAGACCCATTTCAGAATAGGAAGGGAACCTCGTGCCTCCTTTAAGAAATTTGGCACTGCTTACTTTTCTTCTAATAGTTCTAAACGCAATGGAGTTTGCATAATGATAGGCAAAAACGTCCCATTCCATGTGACATCGGTCAATAAAGATAAAATGGGGAGATATTTGATAATTTCAGGGATGTGGAATCATAAACATATGACTCTAGCTAATGTTTATGCCCCTGGCGTGGGTGACCCTGGTTTCTTCCATCAGCTTTGTAATAGGCTCCTGGAGTGTCCCGGGGGTACCCTGATTATGGGCGGCGATTTTAATGTTGCCCTAGATCCTGCAGTGGATTGCTCCAGTGGAAAGTCGTCGGTTCCCAGCAGGACTCTGAAATTAATTAAATCCAAACTGACTTCCCTAGCTGTTCATGATATTTGGAGACTCCCCCACCCAACTACAAAAGATTACACTTTTTACTCCCACCCACATCAAAGCTATTCCAGAATAGATTATTTGCTGACAGATGTCTCTAGTCTAGCGCATGCCCGAAACTCAATCATTTATCCCATAACGTGGTCAGACCACGCCATGATAAGCTGCACCTTTGATTTCCCTACCCATGCCCCCTACTCAAGAACATGGAGATTGGATGAATCCCTTTTAAAAGATCCACTGATACACATCCAACTAACAAAGTCTATTGAAGACTACTTTAAAACAAACAGCACACCTGATATCTGCCAGCAACATGTCTGGAATGCCCATAAATGTGTTCTCAGGGGCGAATTGATTGCTCTGAAAGCATCCAAACTGAAACAGCAGCAACATTACTTGGCTTCCCTACTCACAGACTTAACTAAGCTTCAAGACATACACAAAAAGTTCCCTAAAGACCACTCCCTACTTGAAAGCCTAGAACATAAGCGCTTGCAACTCAACTGCTATCTAGGGAAGGAGGCCAAACGCAAGGCGCTTTTCCTCAGAAAAACATATTATGAGGGGGCTAACAAACAGGGTAAACTTTTGGCTAGACAGCTCCGGAAGAAAACACTTAACAGGTACATTTTACACATTAGAGACGATAGGGGGAAAGATCGACATACATCTGAAGACATAGCAGACAGCTTTAGGAACTACTACAATTCTCTATACAATCTATCTACTGACATACCCACACCGACGAGTGTAGCCATTCAGGACTACTTAAAACAATTAAACCTACCTAAAATTAGTGAAGAACAGAGTTCCAAATTAGACACACCCTTTTCAGCAGAAGAGATCAAGCTAGCGATTAAGTCACTGAAAGCTGGGAAATCCCCGGGGCCTGATGGGTTTAGTAATGCTTACTATATAACTTTTAAAGATCTCTTGATACCACATCTCCTGGCATATTTCCATAGTATAGACCATGATAAACCCTTTCCCCCCTCGGCACTACAGGCCACCATATCGCTGATTCCGAAACCAAACAAAACATAATTTATGATTACCTGATAAATTCCTTTCTTCTGTAGTGTGATCAGTCCACGGGTCATCATTACTTCTGGGATATTACTCTTCCCCAACAGGAAGTGCAAGAGGATTCACCCAGCAGAGCTGCATATAGCTCCTCCTCTCTACGTCACTCCCAGTCATTCGACCAAGGACCAACGAGAAAGGAAAAGCCAAGGGTGAAGTGGTGACTGGAGTATAAATTAAAAAATATTTACCTGCCTTAAAAACAGGGCGGGCCGTGGACTGATCACACTACAGAAGAAAGGAATTTATCAGGTAAGCATAAATTATGTTTTCTTCTGTTAAGTGTGATCAGTCCACGGGTCATCATTACTTCTGGGATACCAATACCAAAGCAAAAGTACACGGATGACGGGAGGGATAGGCAGGCTCTTTATACAGAAGGAACCACTGCCTGAAGAACCTTTCTCCCAAAAATAGCCTCCGATGAAGCAAAAGTGTCAAATTTGTAAAATTTGGAAAAAGTATGAAGCGAAGACCAAGTTGCAGCCTTGCAAATCTGTTCAACAGAGGCCTCATTCTTGAAGGCCCAAGTGGAAGCCACAGCTCTAGTAGAATGAGCTGTAATTCTTTCAGGAGGCTGCTGTCCAGCAGTCTCATAAGCTAAACGAATTATGCTACGAAGCCAAAAAGAAAGAGAGGTAGCGGAAGCTTTTTGACCTCTCCTCTGCCCAGAGTAAATGACAAACAGAGAAGACGTTTGTCGAAATTCCTTAGTTGCCTGTAAGTAAAATTTTAGAGCACGGACTACATCCAGGTTGTGCAGTAGACGTTCCTTCTTTGAAGAAGGATTTGGGCATAAAGAAGGAACAACAATCTCTTGATTGATATTCCTGTTAGTAACTACCTTAGGTAAGAACCCAGGTTTAGTACGCAGGACTCCCTTATCCGAATGAAAAATCAAATAAGGAGAATCACAATGTAAGGCTGATAATTCAGAGACTCTTCGAGCCGAGGAAATAGCCATTAAAAATAAAACTTTCCAAGATAACAACTTTATATCAATGGAATGAAGGGGTTCAAACGGAACGCCCTGTAAAACATTAAGAACAAGGTTTAAACTCCATGGTGGAGCAACAGTTTTAAACACAGGCTTAATCCTGGCCAAAGCCTGACAAAAAGCCTGGACGTCAGGAACTTCTGACAGACGTTTGTGTAACAGAATGGACAGAGCTGAGATCTGTCCCTTTAATGAACTAGCAGATAAACCCTTTTCTAAACCTTCTTGTAGAAAAGACAATATCCTAGGAATCCTAACCTTACTCCAAGAGTAACCTTTGGATTCACACCAATATAGGTATTTACGCCATATCTTATGGTAAATCTTTCTGGTAACAGGTTTCCTAGCCTGTATTAAGGTATCAATAACTGACTCAGAAAACCCACGTCTTGATAAAATCAAGCGTTCAATTTCCAAGCAGTCAGCTTCAGAGAAGTTAGATTTTGATGTTTGAAGGGACCCTGTATCAGAAGGTCCTGTTTCAGAGGTAGAGACCAAGGTGGACAGGATGACATGTCCACCAGGTCTGCATACCAAGTCCTGCGTGGCCACGCAGGTGCTATTAGAATCACTGATGCTCTCTCTTGTTTGATTCTGGCAATCAATCGAGGAAGCAACGGGAAGGGTGGAAACACGTAAGCCATCCTGAAGTCCCAAGGTGCTGTCAGAGCATCTATCAGAACTGCTCCTGGATCCCTGGATCTGGACCCGTAACGAGGAAGCTTGGCGTTCTGTCGAGACGCCATGAGATCTATCTCTGGTTTGCCCCAACGTCGAAGTATTTGGGCTAAGACCTCCGGATGAAGTTCCCACTCCCCCGGATGAAAAGTCTGACGACTTAAGAAATCCGCCTCCCAGTTCTCCACTCCCGGGATGTGGATTGCTGACAGGTGGCAAGAGTGAGACTCTGCCCAGCGAATTATCTTTGATACTTCCATCATAGCTAGGGAGCTTCTTGTCCCTCCCTGATGGTTGATGTAAGCTACAGTCGTGATGTTGTCCGACTGAAACCTGATGAACCCCCGAGTTGTCAACTGGGGCCAAGCCAGGAGGGCATTGAGAACTGCTCTCAATTCCAGAATGTTTATTGGCAGGAGACTCTCCTCCTGACTCCATTGTCCCTGAGCCTTCAGAGAATTCCAGACGGCACCCCAACCTAGAAGGCTGGCGTCTGTTGTTACAATTGTCCAGTCTGGTCTGCTGAATAGCATCCCCCTGGACAGATGTGGCCGAGAAAGCCACCATAGAAGAGAATTCGTTGTCTCTTGATCCAGATTCAGAGAAGGGGATAAGTCTGAGTAATCCCCATTCCACTGACTTAGCATGCACAGTTGCAGTGGTCTGAGGTGTAAGCGTGCAAAGGGTACTATGTCCATTGCCGCTACCATTAAGCCGATTACTTCCATGCATTGAGCCACTGACGGGTGTTGAATGGAATGAAGGGTGCGGCAAGCACTTTGAAGTCTTGTTAGCCTGTCCTCTGTCAGGTAAATCTTCATTTCTACAGAATCTATAAGAGTCCCCAGGAAGGGAACTCTTGTGAGTGGAACGAGTGAACTTTTCTTTTCGTTCACCTTCCATCCATGAGACCTTAGAAATGCCAGCACTAACTCTGTATGAGACTTGGCAGTTTGAAAGCTTGAAGCTTGTATCAGAATGTCGTCTAGGTATGGAGCTACCGAGATTCCCCGCGGTCTTAGTACCGCCAGAAGAGCACCCAGAACCTTTGTGAAGATTCTTGGAGCTGTAGCCAATCCGAATGGAAGAGCCACAAACTGGTAATGCCTGTCTAGGAAGGCAAACCTTAGGTACCGATAATGATCTTTGTGAATCGGTATGTGAAGGTAAGCATCTTTTAAATCTACAGTGGTCATGTACTGACCCTCTTGGATCATAGGTAAAATTGTCCGAATAGTCTCCATCTTGAACGATGGAACTCTTAGGAATTTGTTTAGGATCTTTAAGTCCAGGATTGGTCTGAAAGTTCCCTCTTTTTTGGGAACCACAAACAGATTTGAGTAAAACCCCTGTCCCTGTTCCGATCGTGGAACTGGATGGATTACTCCCATTAACAAGAGCTCTTGTACGCAGCGTAGAAACTCCTCTTTCTTTGTCTGGATTGTTGATAATCTTGACAGATGAAATCTCTCTCTTGGAGGAGAGTATTTGAAGTCCAGAAGGTATCCCTGAGATATTATCTCTAGCGCCCAGGGATCCTGAACATCTCTTGCCCAAGCCTGGGCGAAGAGAGAAAGTCTGCCCCCCACTAGATCCGATCCCGGATCGGGGGCCCTCAATTCATGCTGTTTTAGGGGCAGCAGCAGGTTTCCTAGTCTGCTTGCCCTTGTTCCAGGACTGGTTAGGTTTCCAGCCTTGTCTGTAGCGAGCAACAGCTCCTTCCTGTTTTGGTGCAGAGGAAGTTGATGCTGCTCCTGCTTTGAAATTATGAAAGGAACGAAAATTAGACTGTCTAGTCTTGGCTTTGGCTTTGTCCTGAGGCAGGGCATGGCCTTTACCTCCTGTAATGTCAGCGATAATCTCTTTCAACCCGGGCCCGAATAAGGTCTGCCCTTTGAAAGGTATATTAAGCAATTTAGACTTAGAAGTAACATCAGCTGACCAGGATTTTAGCCACAGCGCCCTGCGTGCCTGAATGGCGAATCCTGAATTCTTCGCCGTAAGTTTAGTAAGATGTACTACGGCCTCCGAAATGAATGAATTAGCTAGTTTAAGGACTCTAAGCCTGTCCGTAATGTCGTCCAGAGTAGCTGAACCAATGTTCTCTTCCAGAGACTCAATCCAGAATGCCGCTGCAGCCGTGATCGGCGCAATGCATGCAAGGGGTTGCAATATAAAACCTTGTTGAACAAACATTTTCTTAAGGTAACCCTCTAACTTTTTATCCATTGGATCTGAAAAAGCACAGCTATCCTCCACCGGGATAGTGGTACGCTTAGCTAAGGTAGAAACTGCTCCCTCCACCTTAGGGACCGTTTGCCATAAGTCCCTTGTGGTGGCGTCTATTGGAAACATTTTTCTAAATATCGGAGGGGGTGAGAACGGCACACCGGGTCTATCCCACTCCTTAGTAACAATTTCAGTAAGTCTCTTAGGTATAGGAAAAACCTCAGTACTCGTCGGTACCGCAAAATATTTATCCAACCTACGCATTTTCTCTGGTATTGCAACTGTGTTACAATCATTCAGAGCCGCAAACACCTCCCCTAGTAATACACGGAGGTTTTCCAGTTTAAATTTAAAATTTGAAATATCTGAATCCAGTCTGTTTGGATCAGAACCGTCACCCACAGAATGAAGTTCTCCGTCCTCATGTTCTGCCACCTGTGACGCAGTGTCTGACATGGCCCTAATATTATCAGCGCACTCTGTTCTCACCCCAGAGTGATCACGCTTACCTCTTAGTTCTGGTAATTTAGCCAAAACCTCAGTCATAACAGTAGCCATATCCTGTAATGTGATTTGTAATGGCCGCCCAGATGTACTCGGCGCTACAATATCACGCACCTCCCTCTGAGCGGGAGATGTAGGTACTGACACGTGAGGCGAGTTAGTCGGCATAACTCTCCCCTCGTTGTTTGGTGAAATTTGTACAGATTGACTTTTATTTAAAGTAGCATCAATACAGTTAGTACATAAATTTCTATTGGGCTCCACTTTGGCATTGCAACAAATGACACAGGTATCATCCTCTGAATCAGACATGTTTAACACACTAGCAAATAAACTTGCAACTTGGAAATACAATTCAATTAGAATAATATTAAAACGTACTGTGCCTTTAAGAAGCACAGAAGATCTATGACAGTTGAAAATTAATAAATTGAAACAGTTATAGCCTCAATCCTTGTAAACAACACAACTTTAGCAAAGGTTTAATCCCATTAGCAAAGATAAATTCTGAAAGCAGGAAACAAATTACAGAATAAACGTTTTTTATCTCAGTCAAATTATAATTCTCACAGCTCTGCTGAGAGAAATTACCTCCCTCAAAATAAGTTTTGAAGACCCCTGAGCTCTGTAGAGATGAACCGGATCATGCAGGGAATACAATGATTGCTGACTGAAATATTTGATGCGTAGTAAAAGCGCCAAAAAACGGCCCCTCCCCCTCACACACAGCAGTGAGGGAGAACAGAAACTGTCAGAAAACAGATTAAGCAACTGCCAAGTGGAAAAATAGTGCCCAAAAATGTATTCACTCAGTACCTCAGCAAATGAAAACGATTTTACATTCCAGCAAAAACGTTAAACATAATCTCTAGTTAATAAACAGCTTTATGTATTTCTTACAGTGTAATTCTAGTGAAGTACCATTCCCCAGAATACTGAAGTGTAAAGTATACATACATGACATTATATCGGTATGGCAGGATTTTCTCATCAATTCCATTGTCAGAAAATAAAAACTGCTACATACCTCTATGCAGATTCATCTGCCCACTGTCCCCTGATCTGAAGTTTACCTCTCCTCAGATGGCCGAGAACAGCAATATGATCTTAACTACTCCGGCTAAAATCATAACAAAAACTCTGGTAGATTCTTCTTCAAACTCTGCCAGAGAGATAATAACACACTCCGGTGCTATTTTAAAATAACAAACTTTTGATTGAAGATATAAAACTAAGTATAATCACCATAGTCCTCTCACACATCCTATCTAGTCGTTGGGTGCAAGAGAATGACTGGGAGTGACGTAGAGGGGAGGAGCTATATGCAGCTCTGCTGGGTGAATCCTCTTGCACTTCCTGTTGGGGAGGAGTAATATCCCAGAAGTAATGATGACCCGTGGACTGATCACACTTAACAGAAGAAATCTAGTACATCAATCCCAAACTATAGACCGATATCTCTTTTGAATTCCGATATTAAGATATACGCTAAGCTCATAGCCAATAGACTAAATTTAATTTTACCTGAACTTATACATCAAGATCAAGTGGGCTTCGTACCTTATCGTGAGGCGAGAGACAATACGGTACGAAACCTACACCTACTATGGTATGCTAAAACGACCCAAACCCCCTCAATTTGGATTTCCACTGACGCTGAAAAGGCCTTCGATAGAGTCGGATGGCCTTTTCTACAGGCGACATTACAGACCTTTGGCCTCAGTGAAAAAACAATTCATAGAATATTTGCGTTATATAACAAACCCAGCGCCAAAATTGCTCTCAATGGAATCCTGTCGTCCCCACTCCAAATCACAAACGGTACAAGGCAGGGATGCCCCTTGTCTCCCTTGCTTTTTACTTGCCTCATTGAAACACTAGCGACTAAAATCAGATTAAATAAAAATATCCAGGGTCTAAGAATAAATGGAGATGAATTCAAGATGTCACTCTTCGCAGATGACATCCTTTTTTCCCCTAACAGAACCAGGGAAGTCTATACCCCACTTGTTAGAGGAACTAGCGATATTTCACAACCTCTGTAATTTCAAAATTAATCAGAGTAAATCTGAAATGCTAGGTGTAGCCATAAACCCCCAAATGGAAGATGCAATTACAAAAATATGTCCGTTCAAATGGAAGAAAGATTCCCTGAAATACTTAGGGATTCACTTGGCAGATAATCCTGATATGTTATACAAATTAAACTATGTCACCATTAAAGACTCCCTAATGCGAGACCTTTCTTCTTGGACCAGGAAACCTTTGTCTTGGCTAGGGAGGATTAATACAATCAAAATGAACATTTTCCCACGATTGTTATACATTATGCAGACACTTCCTATCCAAATACCTAGTACATACATTACACAGATGCAACAGCTGTTTAGCTCATTCATTTGGAACAGACGTCCCCCTAGGATAAACAAAAACATAATGTCACGTCCAATAACTCAAGGTGGACTGGGAGTTCCGGATATCGACTCCTACCGAAGGTCCATATTTCTCCAAAGAATTTTGGACTGGAGGATTCACAGAGGCCACAAGAGATGGATCTCTCTGGAAGAGAGCCTAAATGTGAGCCATAACCTTCCTTCTGTCTGCTGGAACCCTATGTTCCACCTAATCTGCAAACAAATTAGTAACCCAATTACACAAGAAACACTTAGAATTTGGGATTCTACTAACAAGACTAACCCATATTTGTCCTCCTGTCCAGGCCCACTGACATCAATCATTCATAACAATGAGTTCTCTCTATTATCCTTAGTCAGAAACACAGAAATACAGACCAAAGACGAGGAAGTTCTGCTTATGTCCATCACTAGTAATGAGCAAATAAGATCCCAAGAACAATTAGTAGACGCAGGCTACGGCTGGGCTGAAAATTGGTATACATACAGACAGACACATCACTACATCACGACACATCAACAATCCATAAACATGACTAGGTCATTAACCAACATCGAGAAAGTATACACTACCTCACCGCCTGTTAAACATAGCCTTTCACATATTTACAATATCCTCACCCAGTTGCCACCGGGCAATCTCCCACGTTCCATTGAAATGTGGGAGAGGGAGCTTGGGATAGTCATTACCCCACAGACGGCGACAAACATCTTCCATAACACCAAATCTGCTTCCACATCAGCATCCATTAAGGAGCTAAACTATAAAATATTACATGGTTGGTATTTGACGCCCAAAAGGTTACACAAACTTTATCCACAATCATCCAACAGATGCTGGCGTTGTGGCCATGTAGGTAGTGGTATGAGCCACATGTGGTGGTGGTGCTCCCAGATGAACATGCTATGGCGATCTATAATCAGTGAGATAGAATCCATTTTTCATACTGTTCTCCCACTTGATCCATTAATTTGGCTATTAAACAAACCAGTCAAACTGCCCCAACCCCACTATAAACCTCTTCTAAAAATTATGACAAACAGTTTGAAAGTTCTGATAGCACAAAATTGGAGATCACCAGAAATTCCCTCCATACACATGTGGCGTAGCAAGGTCACGGACTTGATTGAACTAGAAGAGTATGGTTCTTATCTACACGATAAACAAGAGCAATTCATTGAATTACAAGCTACTTGGGAAACCCATATAAATAGCATTAAGTATCAATATAGGCCACTTGACAACGAATAGAAATATAGGATTTGCCACTTACACAGGGAGGACCTTCTTAGGAGTACAGTTCATGATTATCCCTCTATCTTAGTTTTCTTTTTAAATAGAGCTGTTTATGTATTGAGATAGGCACTAAGGCACAACGGCGGTTGAAACTACTGAAATTACTAGAATTATATTGTTTATTTTTATTTTTAATTTTTATATTTTTCTTTTTTTTTTTTTTTTTTTTTTGTGTTAAGAAGAAGAAAAAGGTTAAAATGAGAATCCAAGATACATGTTTTCTACTGTTGAAACTTTCAACCAAGGGGTGAACCTGTATCCCCCAGCAGCACTGACCAAATGATTGTTATTGTATAATTTTGTATGTATATTGTGCTGATCTTTCTGTATTATGGATTCTTAATAAAAATTGATTTGAAAAAAAAAAAAAAATACATAGAACATTTACCCTATGTAAAGAACAATGTAAAATAATGTATTTGAGTGGAAAGGGCTCCAAAGTATATATACATATGTATATACTGTATGTGTATATACATGTGTGTATATGTGTTTATATGTGTGTATATATTTGTGTATATATGTAGGTTTATATACATTATAGTCCTTTACATTAAAATTCCTTGTTATATTCCACATACCTTTTAACCCTTATAACGTATTTTTAATATTTATATTAATAATTTGTTTTCAAATATTGTATATGAGTGTAACACTTTATTGTAAAGTATTTATGTTGTGTTTAATGCAATTTTTTATTTAGCCCTAACCCTTTAAGCGAGATCTCCAAACACGCTAACCCGACCAGTACAAATTTAGTTTGCACTCCTCAGGTCAAGTTTACTTTCAAATTATAATATGTGCGCAAGTTTAACGCAGGTGCAGTTATTAATATTGCGCACATGCTAACATTAGCACACCACTTGTAATCTAGCCATAAATGGATATAACAATGCAGTGTGCATAAAAAAGAAAATAAATATTTTTATCGCTTGAAAATACAGAGGTTGCGTCACGGCAAATGGCAGGACGCTTTCAAAATAGCAATTAATGCAAAGAGTGTGTTTGCCTGTATCTCTGTGAGCTACTAGTATTCTCTATATGAATGCATGGCCCGGTACACCCATGTGACCATATCTATTCTGTACCTATGTTTTTTTAGTTTAGTTTTAAGTAAAATCATTATTTAATAGCAGAATGTGACAATGAGCCAGGGGATTTCAAAAGAGTCAATATACTTAGCGCTTTATTTTACATTGTTTTAAATTGTGCTTCACTCTATTGGTCCTGTCTCTTTGAGATGAATTTCAACTTCATAACTCCTTTTAAAACTATTTATTTTTATTAGGTCCTTTAAAGCTGAAGTGTCCATGTTGTCAGAGTGAGCTAAAGCAATATCAGGTATCATCCCTTGTATGAGAGATGTCTTAAGAAGCATATGCACTAATAGTTATAGTGTCCTTGCTCTCACTCAATGCTATTATAATGAAGTATGTTTCTGAATCCCTATAGATCTTATAGAACATGAAGTTAAGTAAATATATTACAGGAGCACACCCTGTTTTTTGAAAATCTTCACTAAAAATTTAGAAGGAAATAATTTATACCCAGGAAATTAAGATTTAAGATCACTAATTTAAGGTATTTATTTTTCATCTACTTTGGATTATTCTAATCCTCCTACATTATAAGTTTGTAACATCATTAAATCATTTTATGTATCAATAAATCAAATTCAACCTATTTATCTCTGTTCTTAAAATGATATCGCACAGCTTATTTGCAACAGATGCTAGGTCATATGTTAGTAATATGCAACTTTTAATAACTAAAACATTTCATACAAAAAAATATTTCAGCTAGCACCATTTATATGTCCCTGAGCTACAGAATAATATTTCTCCAACATGTCTATATTGTAAATGAGGAATAACAGTGCTTTTTTACTGGGGGGGCGGGGGGGATCACATCTAGACTACTGTTCTATTCCCTAAATACAGAATCTCCTGTACACGACCCACTGCTAATTCATTGCCTAAAAACTGAGCCTATGCACTTTCAGGCAACATGCTTGCAGTTCCCACTGAAAATAAGGACATCAAAGAAAGCATTCCAAGGATAGTGAATGGTTTCCGAGAATCCTTTATCCCTTGCATGCAACACAAACACAGGGAAGATTAATTTATAACTGAGGGTGATAAGAACTTGTTTGGTTGCAAGGATTTTTTTCTGTTTGTTTTCTGATTCTTATTAACTTGATGGTAAAAGAATTCTTTGCAGAACAGAAACAGATAAGAAGAGATAATATATTTTATTCTCACATTTTGGTTTGATGAGATACATCATTTGATTATTGAAATTATAGTGATCTGAAAGTTTTTGCACATGTTAATAACTATAAATCAGATTCTTAAAGGGCCATTTAAGTATAAAAATAAAATGTTCTGTTATGTTAGAGCATTTTATTTTTAACAAGTTCCTTATGTGTCACCCTAGATGAGGACAACGCTGGTAAGCAAAGGATAAGCAGTCATTTAAAGATTATAACACTCTTCTGTCACTGTATTTTGTAAATTGGTTGTTATTAAATAGTAAAAAAGAGAAATCTTATTAAAATGGAATAACTGCTTATTGCTCATCAGCCTGTAAAGTTACAGTTACTTTAAATAACAGGCACCTGAGGGGGCAGGATCGGTCCTGACATAGCCCAAATACTGCAAGGCAGTGAGAGGCAGGGGAGGGCTGGACCTGCATAATGCACAAATAATAATGTTGGTGACTGGGCGAGGCAAAAGCAACAGCCCTGGACTGCAACTGGCTCCAGCCCACTGGGAAAATGCCCTGCATGCTCTAAGCTTAGTCAAGGCCTTATGTTGACACAATGTTATGACTGCTTTTATAATTCAATAAAATATTGAATTTGTAGCTGCTACTTTACTTCAACTCACAATGTTTTTCTTTATGAGTGAAGACAATGTTAGAACAGCACTTTTATTTGTAGCAGTGAAATGTCAGCAAGACAGACTTAATTAATTTCAGTGAAGTTATTTGTAGCAATAAGCCTTTTTTCAGTGTTTGCTTAAGATAGCTTGTTAAAGATATGCAGCAGACAGGAATTACAGAAAATAACTAAGAAACATTGTTATTAGCAACTGATGCAAGTAAGAGTAAAGGTTGCCTTTTAACACAGAAAAATAGCAGTCTCTTTTAAGCACACAGGTGAATGTGGAGACCAGTGTTAACCTCACAGAACAGCAGTGTTAATTGTTGCAGACAATGATTCAGATATAAACAAGGTAATGCTAGATGTATTTACAAAATCTATACAGGCTGTATCCAGAAGTTATTATAAAGAAATACTTGCGGTTCAGGCTGTTAGCAGTGTGAATTTAGTTGGCAGTTGATACAGGCGGCTTTAAATGTAGAAAACTAATGCAGGGTGGCTTGATGCTGTGGTTCAGCTGCAGAAATCAAGTAGCAGGCTTTAACCCCTTGATGACCACAATGTACCCTGTTTGTCACTGGTCGTTAAGGGTTTTTTCAGGACATAATAGCACAAGTCTAGCAAGAACACGCTATTAATGCACTCCCTCCAGCAGGCTTTGTGGAATAGAGCAGTCTTAACGTTGGTGGCAAGACCGCGCTATAAAACAATCAAGTCCCAAAAAAAGGCCAGCGACATACAGGGTACGTCGCTGGTCCTTAAGGGGTTAAGTAAAATAACTTCACTCTAGATAGAGTTTAAGGCTGTGGGTTTTTGAAATATATCTTGCAAGCTTTTAGAAGTAGATCTTTAGATTGGTTTAGCAAATAATCCAGGAGCTTTGATTGAAGTAGAATCCACTTGCATAGACTGGGAGTTAGCAGGTAGCTAAGAAAGCAAACTAACTTAAATAAGCATCAAACCTTTATGGGAAGGTGATGAGAGGCGGGACAAAGTAGTTAAAGGTACAGGGAGACCTGACACACAATCACAATCAGACATTTGACTTCTATTAGCAAAAATGCTTCCAGTATACGTTATCACTGTGGCATATGCACATATCCTGTGATGGCTCGTGCACCAGTGTTCAAACACCTTGCCTGCTCAGAGAGTCAGCAGTATGACACAAATTATGTATTTAGAAACAATGCACTCTGAGCAGACATTATTTTTAATACAAGCATTTTGGCTGATAAAAGTGCATTGCAAAAATGCTTATAATTTAAATTAAAATGCACCAATGCACATATAATTTTTGACCTTTCAATCCCTTTAATACTAATGACTTACACTAATAAAAATAAGCAAAATGAATAACCCAATAAACACACATGTACACTATACCGATAATGCCCCAGTTCACATTCATTAGAGAGACATTTCTGTATGGCTTTGGAGCACCACAAGTTAATTGCACATTCACCTATTAGCATCAGGATACTTTAACAGGAATCAATCAACGTACAGGCCTTTTAACCTGTGATGTAATCGCTACACCCACAACATTGCCATTATTTAATCCTACGCATTTGGCTTTTAGATTACAAAATCAGTAGATTAAGGACAAAGATAACAATTTTCGGTTGTTTTCAGGAGGTAATCTTTTAGAGCTTTAAGCGTATTAATGGCCATGGTTCAGAAATATGCAAGATTGTGCTCAATCCCATAGTAGGAGAATGGACTGTGTTTTAAAAGAAATATTAACTAGAATGTCCCTTTGGTAAACGCCAGCTGCTTTCATTTTATCAGTAGCTGAATTTTGCTTTTGAGAGTTTTGTTTTAACTATTCTAAAACAATGGGTTAGTTTTCATTCCATCTGATCTTGTTATTGAAGATGTTTTTGTGGTCTGATCAATCATTTTCAGTTCATCACATCAGTACTATTTCAACAATTATTAGATAATATTAAACAATAATAAAACACCAGATACTTATTATAGGGTCACAAAACAATCCCAAATCTTGTCCATTAAAAAATATTGAGGAGGACCTTAATTTTTTATTAACTCATAAGTTTATCATACTGTCTAAAAATATTTACTTAGTTATTTTTAAAAATTGCACTTCTTGTTTGATTTTGAACTGTTACTTTATAATAGTGTTTTAATGTATTTAGGGCCAGATTGCAAGTGGAGGGGTATTTGATTTTGAACTGTTACTTTATAATAGTGTTTTAATGTATTTAGGGCCAGATTGCAAGTGGAGGGGTATTTGATTTTGAACTGTTACTTTATAATAGTGTTTTAATGTATTTAGGGCCAGATTGCAAGTGGAGGGGTATTTGATTTTGAACTGTTACTTTATAATAGTGTTTTAATGTATTTAGGGCCAGATTGCAATTGGAGGGGTATTTAATGGTCCTGCCCAAACCTGCTAGAAGTAAGTTTTTTGCGCACGTCGGGTAGCGTTCGTATTACAAGTTAAAAACAAACAGTTTTGCTTGCGCACTAACTCAATGCATGCAAAAAGCAAAAGTTAGAATATCGCAACAGTGTTAACGTATTCCCCCATATGGAGCAAATAAGTCGGAAAAAAATAACACACTACTCGCGCGCAAGCCCTGTCACATATTCTCAAGTGCGCTAATTCAACATGAACATATGAATATTTCACATTCCAATGGTCTTTACATAACAGAATATGTTCTATTTATTTATAAATACATATTTCGACATATACAGTATCTTATGGCATTTTGGTACAATATCTATCTTTACCTATATATATATATATATATATAATTATATATAGGTATTATTAAGTAATATTATATAATTGCCTATTTTTTTACTTTATTTTGGAAAAGGGAATACTCTATAAGTACACAGATCATATATGAATGTTAACAGATTAAAACATTGAAGCTGCCTGTGATATTTGTTTAATGATGTTCGTTTCAATAATATACCAAATATATACCAAGTTCCATCACTACAGTTTTCTCAAGAGCAGAAGAAACAAATCCAGATGTTACATCCGTATTATGTGGAATCAACAGAATGATCAACAGAGGTTACTGAGCTCTCCAATGCCTCTTGTACCCACTAAACTCACAGCCTCTGAAGTCAGCCCCTCTTCCTTTTCTAATACTCTTTTCAGTTTCTGATGTCAGTTACACTCTGTCACAGTCTAGCAACCACATAAACTAAATGGACATGAAATACAATTTTTTCTTTCAGGATTGAGAAAGAACATACAATGTAAAACAACTTTCCAATTTACTTCTATTATCAAATCTGTTTAATTTTCTTGATATCCTTTGCTGAAGGAGCAGCACCTCACTACTGCGACCTAGCTGAACACATCTAGTCAGCCAATTACAAGCGACAAATGTGTGCAGGCACCAATCACCAGCTAGCTCCCACTAGTGTAAGATATTTACATATTCTTTTCAGCAATGGACACCAAGAGAACAAAGTACTTTTGAAAATAGAAGTGAATTTAAAAGTGTCTTAGAATCATGCAAGTTTAATTTTGACTTTCCTATCTGAAAATCTGAATGTCCCAAATCTAATGTAAAATAAACTAATATTTCAAATGCATTTCCTAAATTACTTTATTTAGGGTGACTGAAAAACAAGCGCATAACCTTAAAAAAAAAGGAAAGGTTCTCAAGGTAGTGTTTGATGTCTGTCAACAGTTATAGCATAATAATTCAATACACTTACTAAACGGTTCTTTGTTAGGTGCATGACATATGACAGCGTGAGCAGATATGAGTAGACTTCAAAAACAAAAAGGCACAACTGAGAAAAAGCAGAGACATTGGGGCATATTTATCAAGCTCCGTATGGAGCTCCTGCAGGCTCGCCAGAAACAGCAGTTATGAAGCAGCGGTCACAAAGACCGCTGCTCCATAACCTGTCCGCCTGCTCTGAGCAGACGGACAGACATCGCCGGAAATAAACCCGATTGAGTATGATTGGGTTGACTGAAACCCCCTGCTGACGGCCAATTGGCTGCGAGTCTGCACGGGGCGGCGTTGCACCAGCAGCTCTTGTGAGCTGCTGGTGCAATGCTGAATACGGCGAGCGTATTGCTCGCCGTATTCAGCGAGGTCTGGCGGACCTTATCCGCACTGTCGGATCAGGTCCGCCAGACCTTGATAAATAGGGGCCAAGGAATAGAATAAATACATGTGCACTGTTTGTGTGATGCTCTCTGTAACCTCATCATATAACCAATAATTATGAATATGCCTAAATCATTCCATGTACAACTCTTTCCAACTGAAAACACAAGTGTGTTTTGCTTGGCTCTGGAATGTGTTTTGCAATAGAATAGACCAGTGGTTAATAAACGTAAAAAATTTAGAGATACCAAGTACATATGAAAAATTGTTAAATCAAAGTCAATATATCTTCCCCCCCCATCCCCGTCTTTAAACTGTAACTCCTCCAGCATTTGAAGGTTGATCGCAATGTTTCAGTTGAGGCCATTTTGGCTCTTTTTTGGCTGAAATGGCCATTTAGTGATTTGAAGTGGTCACAATAGCATGTTTACAGCTATTTCTGACATAATGGCTCAAATAATGTCATACGTGAGTACTCCCAAGGTACATTTCAACACCTTTGAGAATTTACATTGCCTGTTTTTAGGGTTGCCAGTTATGTTCCATAAAAATACTGAACAACCTATGGATGGCTGGGCACTGGTGGTAGGTGGGGTCACAAAAAAAAAAAAAACACCCAAAAACCGCACCCTTGATACCACCATGTATATGTTTCACAACTTAGTAGTAATTGTATCCCCTTGCTTGCCGGTAATACACTTACACAGTAGTGATTTGACCACTTTGACTGCCAGGAGCGCACACACACACAGCAATGATTTAATACTCCCTCTGCTGCCTGTAACACATATATTAGAAAATGCACAGTTTTCCTTCTATTTAAGCTATATTTGTAATACATAGAGGCATAGGAGACCCTTTACATTTAGCTAGAAAACATAAAGTAATCAATCATGATCATTCATGACTGATTACATTCAGGCCTATACTTTTCTTTAGGGTGCGTGCACATACTGGTCAGATGGAGGAATATGCTGCTTCCTGTGAGAGGATGTCCTTGGTAGGATAATGACTTCTGTTCGGAGCTTGATAAATAGACCCCATAATCATATTTGCTATTTCCAATAGAATATTTGGGTGAGCGTGAACACTCTTGAGAGGAATGACACATTTAAGGACATGCCAACCACATTGTTGTTAGAGAAGAGACACTGGCCCCTAATTATCAAGGTCTGGCGGTAACTACACATAGGATATGGTGCACAGCACAATAAGAATTTTATAGAGGCTGCTGCCCATAGGGTACTGTGTCAACTACTCTATCCACTAGTCAGGAACAAGCCACAGAGTCAGGAACAAGCCACAGATCAGGAACCAGGAGGGATGTCAGACAGCCAGTTAATACACAGGAACTGGAATTTACAAACAGGTCTGAGACAATGCAAGGGCAAAGCATACGGAACAGAGGCCCTTTAAATAATAAGTGATGACATCACAATGGGCATGGAAGGCATGGAGGAGGGCGGGAGCATGACCATCAGAGCAGAGAATCCATGGACACTCCTCCAGACTGTAGCCCCTCCAGTGAACCAAATACTGAACACTGCCCCTGGACATATGAGAGTCAATAATGCTGCTGACCTCATATTCTTCATGGTTGTCAACAGAGATAGGATGGGGATGAGGCAACACAGTGGTAAACTAATTACAAACCAATGGTTTCAAGAGGGAGACATGAAAAACATTGGAGATGTGCATTGCAGGAGGAAGGTCAAACCGAGACAAAAATAGCTCCCATCTGGCCTGGCAGGGTGACAAACGTTTTGCTTTGGATAGATAAGTTAAATTCTTGTGGTCAGTAAGAATGAGCACTGGTACGCTAGTACCCTAGAGAAGATGCCTCCATTTCATGAGTGCCAAAATTATGGCCAGTAATTCCCTGTCGCCAATTTCATAATTGCATTAGAGAAGAAACCGCATGGATACAAGGAACCGTCAGGCGTAGAACGTTGAGACAAGAAGGCACCTACTCCAGTCTCAGACGCATCGACCTCAATAATGAAAGGCAGGACAGGGTTAGGATGAGCCAGAACTGGAGCGGCAGCAAAGGCAGTCTTAAGACTATCAAAGGCCTTAATGGCAGTAGGTGACCAATGGAGTGGATCATTCTCTTTACGGGTCATATCAGTGATAGGTTTGACTAAGGAAGAAACGTTTTTAATAAACTTTCTATAGTAATTAGCGAAGCCCAAAAAATGTTGAATAGACTGAAGACCAACTGGGCGAGGCCACTGCAGAACTGCAGATAACTTGTCAGGATCCATGGAGAACCCTGCAACGGAGATAACATAACCTAGGAAGGTTACTTGAGTCAGATGGAACATTTCTCGAGTTTACAAAAAAAAGGCCATTCTCACGTAGTCTCTGAAGAACCTGTGTAACATCAGAATGATGAGCCTCAAGTGTGGGTGAGTGTATGAGGATGTCTTCTAAGTACACCACAACACACTGTTGCAACATATCTCATGGGACATCATTAATAAATTCCTGGAAAACAGCAGGAGCATTACATAAGCCAAAGGGCATTACAAGATATTCATAATGCCCGCTCCTGGTGTTCAATGCTGTTTTCCAATCATGGGAAAACGGGATTGTACATTCCTCTCAAATCAAGTTTAGAAAAGACCATAGCTACCTTGAGGTGGTCAAAGAGTTCTGTAATGAGCGGAATAGTATAAGCATTCTTAATGGTAAGATGATTAAGACCCCTATAATTGATGCATGGTCTTAATTCGCCAACCTTTTGATTCACAAAGAAGAAGCCAGCCCCTGAAGGAGAGCAGGATTTGTGGATAATCCCCCATGACAGAGCATAAGCAACATACTCCTCCATAGCACAATTCTCTGCAACAGACAGAGGGTAAACTCATCTCCGAGGAGGAATGGCTCTGGGTTGTAGGTCTATGGCACAATCTTATGACCAGTGAGGAGGCAATGTACTGGCATGCACCTTGTCAAAAACATCTAGGAGCTCTCAGTACACCTCTGGCAATTGAGATACCGAAGAAGTGCACAAGACTTTAGCTGGATTCCGAAGACAAGTGGAAATACATTGCGGAGACCATGACAAAATTTCTGACCTGCGACAGTCAAGACTGGGATTGTGCTTTTGGAGCCAGTGATAACCCAAAACAACTGGAAAATGCAGAGAGAGTTTATCACCTGGAACTGGAGGGTTTCAAAATGGAGAGCCCCAACAGTCATGGATAATGGAGCGGTTTTGTGAATAATGAGTGTGGGCTGAAGGGGCCTGCCATCAATGGCCTCAATAGCAAGTGGAACAGACTGAGGCAAAACAGGAATGGAATGCTTTGATACAAAAGCACTGTCAATAAAATAGCCCACAGCACCGGAGTCAACATGCTGAATGGACATGAGTTGTTTAGCAGCAGAGGAGGAGCGAGGCAGAACATCAAATACCCTTCAAAAGGATGCCACAAATTCAGGGTAATTTTAAATCACAGGTTTATTAGTCTCCCACAAGGGATTAGCCCAAGAGCTGTGTCAGAGAGTAACAATATGAGAAATCCCACCTTAGCTCTGTCAGAGGGAAACGCCTGAGGTAACATCTCAAAGTAAATGCCCACCTGGTTCAAAAACCCTCTGCACTGAATAGGATTGCATCCATATCGCTGAGGTAGAGGTGCATAACTGGACATGCTTCTGGTAGGACTAGATGCAGCAGTGGAAACGGGAGCAGACAAAACTTGCGGGACACTCTGGTCCAAATGTGCAGTGCGAGTCAGCAGGGTTTTCAGGGCTAGTGCAAATTGATCCAAGCGGTGATCCTGTTCATCCATCCTGGAAATTATGGTAGGTAAAGATGGATTATTAGCAACATCAGGATTCATGGCCCTTGCGTAATATCAGGGTGCCAGGAATCAGACTGAGACGAGAAGTGCAAAAATAATCACACCTTTATTAATAACAAAAAATAATAAAAAGTCCACAAGTCAAACAACAAGCCAGGAGTCAAAGCCAGAGCTGGAAGTTAGACGAGCCGAGTCAGGAGTCAAAGCGAGTAGTCAGATGAGCCGGAATCATGAACAAGCATAACAACAGAGTCAGGAACAAGCAAGGGATCAGGAGGAACATCAGACAGCCAGGTAATACACAGGAACTGGAACTCACAAACAGGTCTGAGACAACGCAAGTGCAAAGCATATCCACTCCCTGGTAATTTCCCGACTTGACTACTGTAACAACTTACTAACTGGCCTCCCTCTCTCTCACCTCTCTCCCCTCCAATCCATCCTAAATGCATCTGCCAGGCTAATCCACCTCTCTCGATGCTCTGTTTCTGCTGCACCTCTCTGTGAGTCCCTTCACTGGCTCCCCATTCACAACAGAGTTAAATGCAAAATTCTCACCCTGACCTACAAAGCCCTCACCAATGCTGCCCCACCCTACCTGTCCTCACTTATCAACAAATATACTCCTGCCCGCCCCGTAAGATCCAACAATGACCTGCTTCTTGCGTCCTCTACCATCACCTCCTCTCATGATAGACTACAGGACTTCTCTCATGCGGCACCAACCCTCTGGAACGCACTTCCTTGTGCTGTCAGACTTGCCCCTAACCTCTCCTCCTTTAAACATTCCCTTAAGACCTTTCTGTTCAGGGAAGAATATCACCCGACTTATTAACAAATTAACTTCACTTAACTAACAGTTGCCCTATATCTCCTCACTAATATCATTCTCCCCTTTGCAGTCCCCACCTCCTGTTTCCCATCCTCCTACTCATCTAGGTTGTAAGTTCCCACAGGAATAGGGCCCTCAATTCCCCCTGTATTTTGTCTGTAAAATGTTGTCTTTTATCGTATTGTTTCTCCATTGTACTGTTATCCTTGTACCCATGGGCAGCACTGCGGAATCTGTTGGCGCTTTATAAATAAAGAATAATAATAATAATAACAGAGGCCCTTTAAATAATAAGTGATGACATCACAATTCTGAGACTGCAACCTGTCTCACACGGATGTTGTTCACCAGTCTTGCCATAAAGGTGCGTGCAGGAAATTAGCAGCATCACACACTCTGCACCAAACTCAGCAAGAGAGGTGAGTAAAATCGTTGCCAGCAGCACATGGCAAACAAAGCAGGGAAAAAACCCTGATACAATGTGTCTACTTAAAGTAAATTGAAAATCAAATATCTAAACAAATTGTACATAGTTTTTCATCCCTCCCCCTAACACTACATATTTCCTAATATGTTTATAGCAATAGCTTACTAAGCATATGTAGCCTATTTTGTGTTATGTTCTAACAATCAAGTGTTAAGCTGAGTCACATACATTGTGCAGACATAACCTATGATGTATGACTTTGGCAATACTTTTTTTTTAAATTGGTATTTTATTTATTCTGTGCACACCATATTATCATGAAAAGAAAAAAAGAAAAACAACAGACAGCTCTTGGAAGACGCAGCTTCCCTGGTTACAATGACATTCGAAGGAGACGCAGCTCCTGCTCTTTACCTCTACCTTAGCTGAATTATTCTGTCACAAAATTAACACTAATGTCATTCTTTACAACACCGAGATTACTATTACAAAGAAGTTCAATACTCAAATACATTCTTTGGCGGTGTTATGCTAAAAATGTTATTTAAATCCAGCAAAGTTTGCATTTTAACCTCACACACAAAAGGAGAGAGAAGAGGTGGGGGGGGGGGGGAAGGTCCTGGCTGGCAGTCTGGCCCCACTCTCCGACCAGAAATTTTTCATAACCAGTTTGAGGGAAGAACTTCCTCTGCCACCAATGTTATGAAAAACAAATTATTTTTCAGGGACGCAACATCCAAGGCCAAGATAGAATTACATTCTTCCATTTGTTGAAGAATATTCTGAATGCCTTTTCCGACGCTTGTACTAAATGCTGTCTTTCTATGATTATTTGTAATTTTATATTATATTATTATTATATTTATGAACTCACACATGCTAGGGGCATTTGGGGATCTCCACTTCCGGAATATCAAGTAACGCGCTGCAAGAATGACCATATTAATTAGCTGTCTCTCACCTTTCGAATTTCCATCATCTTTTAGAAGAAGAGGATATGACTCAGCTGGAATATACACTCATCTTGCAAAAATCTATTCACCCAATATTGAATTTTACTCCAAAATTGTCTAACTTTTGGGCATTCCCAGAGGCAGTGACTCAAATCTGCCCCCTCTTTATTACATTTGAAACAGTTCCCCTTGTGCCCGTCCTGTGCCCACTTACTAATCCTCTTCGCGATTAGGTAGTAATTATTCATCAACTTAATCTGAGATTCTTTCCAACTCACCAATATTGTTGCTGTGCAGGGAACTATCATATCTCATCAAAACCTCTTTTATTTTGTTTATGTGTTTTTTCCCTGAAAGATTTTGTAATATCTTATACCAATAGGATATCGCTCTTTTGCCCGCCATATATAATTTCACTCCTGAATCAATTCCTGGATCCCACACAATTCTGTACGTTTGTAATAGTTTAGATAGGTAACTCCTAGCCTGTAAATAAGCGAAAAACATTTTTGTCGGCAAATGATATTGTTTTGCCAATGGGGCCTAGTTATCAAGCCGTCAACCTCAAATACGCTGGAATTCCGCAGCGTGTTTGTGGCGAGGCTGATTCGCCTTAGTTATCAAAGGCTTCAGACCGGCAAAAGTAGAATTTTGTGACGTAAACTTCGATCCGCCGGACTCCGTCCGACACAGATCGATTTTTACGTCACTCCAGATGTTCCGCACACAAGTGCGGCACAATCTGACTACTTTTGCTAGTTATCAAAAAACTAGCAGGTACGCTCGGCACTTTTACGGCCCAGCGTACCTGGTTTTCAATCCGCCAGCCTGGAGGCAACGGATCCCATAGGAATCAATGGGAGTCTGACCATAGCGAAAGTACAAGTTCGCTGCTGACAGACATCCCATTGATTTCTATGGGAGCTGTCTACACCTAACACCCTAACATGTACCCCGAGTCTAAACACCCCTAATCTGCCCCCCTACACCGCTGCAACTAAATAAAGTTATTACCCCCTAAACCGCCGCTCCCGGAGCCCACCGCAAGCTACTCTATCCCTATTAAACCCTAAACCGCCGCTCCCGGAGCCCACAGCAACTATAATAAATGTCTTAACCCCTAAACCGCCACTCCCGGAGCCCACCGCCACCTACATTATACCTATTAACCCCTATCCTGCCCCCCCTATACCGCCGCCCTCTGTAATAAAGTTATTAACCCCTATCCTGCCGATCCCGCACCTCGCCGCAAATAAATAGTTTAACCCCTAAACCGCCGCTCCCTGAACCCGCCGCAACCTATCTTAAATTTATTAACCCCTATCCTGCCCCCCTACACCGTCGGCACCTATAATAAATTTATTAACCCCTATCCTGCCCCCCACTACACCGCCGCCACTGTAATAAAATTATTAACCCCTAAACCTAAGTCTAACACTAACCCTAACACCCCCCTAACTTAAATATTAATTAAATAAATCTAAATCATATTTATATTATTAACTAAGTTAATCCTATTTAAAACTAAATACTTACCTATAAAATAAACCCTAATATAGCTACAATATAAATAATAATTATATTGTAGCTATCTTAGGATTTATTTTTATTTTACAGGTACCTTTCAATTTATTTTAACTAGGTACAATAGCTATTAAATAGTTATTAACTATTTAATAGCTTACCTAGCTAAAATAAAGAGAAATTTACCTGTAAAATAAAAACTAACCTAAGTTACAATTACACCTAACACTACACTATACTTTAATAAATTATTCCTATTTAAAACTAAATACTTACCTGTAAAATAAACCCTAAGATAGCTACAATGTAATTCATAATTACATTGTAGCTATTTTAGGATTTATATTTATTTTACAGGTAACTTTGTATTTATTTTAGCTAGTTAGAATAGTTATTAAATAGTTATTAACTATTTAATAACTACCTAGCTAAAAGAAATACAAAATTACCTGTAGAATAAATCCTAACCTAAGTTACAATTAAACCTAATACTACACTATCATTAAATTAATTAATTAAACTACCTACAAATAACTACAATTAAATACAATTACATAAACTAACTAAAGTACAAAAAATAAAAAAAGCTAAGTTACAAAAAATAAAAAACAAAAGTTACAAACATTTAAAAACATATTACAACAATTTTAAGCTACTTACACCTAATCTAAGCCCCCTAATAAAATAACAAACCCCCCCAAAATAAAAAAATGCCCTACCCTATTCTACATTAAAAAAGTTCAAAGCTCTTTTACCTTACCAGCCCTTAAAAGGGCCTTTTGTGGGGGCATGCCCCAAAGTTCAGCTCTTTTGCCTGTAAAAGAAAAATACACCCCCCCAACATTAAAACCCACCACCCACATACCCCTAATCTAACCCAAACCCCCCTTAAAATAACCTAACACTAATCCCCTGAAGATCATCCTACCTTTAGTTGTCTTCACTCAGCTGAGCCACCGATGGAACTGAAGAGGACATCCGGACCGGCAGAAGTTATCCTCCAAGGGGCGCTGAAGAAATCTTCCATCCGATTTAGTGATCCTCCAAGCGGCGCTGAAGAAATCTTCCATCCGGGCGAGGTCATCTTCCAAGAGGCGCTGAAGAAGTCTTCTATCCGGGCGAGGTCATCGTCGAAGCCGGGTCTTGAATCTTGAATCTTGAATCTTCATCTTGAATCTTGAATCTTCATCCCGCCGACGCAGAACATCCTCCTTTCCCGACGAACTACCGACGAATGAAGGCTCCTTTAAGGGACGTCATCCAAGATGGCGTCCCTTCAATTCCGATTGGCTGATAAGATTCTATCAGCCAATCGGAATTAAGGTAGGAAAAATCTGATTGGCTGATGGAATCAGCCAATCAGATTCAAGTTCAATCCGATTGGCTGATCCAATCAGCCAATCAGATTGAGCTCGCATTCTATTGGCTGATCGGAACTTAGGTTAGGATTTATTTTACAGGTAATTTTGTATTTCTTTTAGCTAGGCAGTTATTAAATAGTTAATAACTATTAAATAACTATTCTAACTAGCTAAAATAAATACAAAGTTACCTGTAAAATAAATATAAATCCTAAAATAGCTACAATGTAATTATTAATTATATTGTAGCTATATTAGGGTTTATTTTACAGGTAAGTATTTAGTTTTAAATAGGAATAATTTATTAAAGTATAGTGTAGTGTTAGGTGTAATTGTAACTTAGGTTAGGATTTATTTTACAAGTAAATTTCTCTTCATTTTAGCTAGGTAGCTATTAAATAGTTAATAACTATTTAATAGCTATTGTACCTAGTTAAAATAAATTGAAAGGTGCCTGTAAAATAAAAATAAATCCTAAGATAGCCCCAATATAATTATTATTTATATTGTAGCTATATTAGAGTTTATTTTATAGGTAAGTATTTAGTTTTAAATAGGATTAACTTAGTTAATAATATAAATATGATTTAGATGTATTTAATTAATATTTAAGTTAGGGGGGTGTTAGGGTTAGTGTTAGACTTAGGTTTAGGGGTTAATAATTTTATTACAGTGGCGGCGGTGTAGTGGGGGGCAGGATAGGGCTTAATAAATTTATTATAGGTGCCGACGGTGTAAGGGGGGCAGGATAGGGGTTAATAAATTTAATATAGGTTGTGGCGGGTTCAGGGAGCGGCGGTTTAGGGGTTAAACAATTTTTTTATTTGCGGTGAGGTGCGGGATCAGCAGGATAGGGGTTAATAACTTTATTACAGAGGGCGGCGGTATAGGGGGGCAGGATAGGGGTTACTAGGTATAATGTAGGTGGCAGCGGTGTCCGGGAGCGGCGGTTTAGGGGTTAATACATTTATAAGACTTGCGGCAGGGTCTAGGAGCGGCAGTTTAGGGGTTAATACATTTTTAATAGTTGCGGCAGGGTCTAGGAGCGGCGGTTTAGGGGTTAGTAACTTTATTTAGTTGCGGGGGGCGCCGGTATAGGGGTTAGAGCAGTGTAGTTTAGTGTGAGTGCTTAGTGACAGGCTAGCAAGAAAGCTGTCAAACAGCCGAAGAGCAGCGAGATGGGATGAGTGATAACTCTCACAGTCCGCTGCTCATCGCCCCGCGGCTTTTTGACAGCTTTTTTTGATAACTTAGGCGTATTTTTTCAGGTCCGCGGCGAAGGTAGGCGAGCTTAGGCGGGCGTATTGGGCCAGCAAAGTCAGAAAAGTTGACGGCTTGATAACTACCCCCCAATATCTCAAATAATTGCATCACTAGCCTATCCATCTGCATTAACTGAGAAAAATAACATCCCTTTTTGGTTCCAGTCTCTAAAGACCATGTTATTTATCCTGGGCAAGAAATCCGGGGTACCAACAATAGACAAATATTGTGTTAATTGGAAATCTTGACCCAAGAAGCCACAGTATTTTTGCCATGCACGCACCACATTAGAAAAAGTTAATAAACTACTAATATTGCTCGGTAATCTTCTATACGGATGATGCCGTATTGCTTTGAGATCAAAGGGCATTATCAATGCCGATTCTAATTCATAAAAGGTCACATAGTTGGCCTCCGCTATCCAGTCTATCCCAAATTTGGTAAGTGCAACAATGTTATATTTAACAATATTAGGTAGTGCAAAACCACCGTAATTTTTGCTTTGTGTAAGTTTCTCAATTGCTATTCGGGATCTTTCCTTGCCCCAAATAAAAAGCGTGCAAGCTCTATTGTACCTGTCAACATCTTGTCTGGTAATAAGCAATGGTAAGTTTTGCATTAAAAATAAGAACCTAGGAAAGACAATTGTTTTAATCAGCATTATTTTTGCGGATACCGATAAGTAGTGGATATTCCACCTACCCAATCTTCCCTCAATATTGTTAAAGAACTCAGCGTAATTAAGATAATACCAATCTTTGGGATTTTTACCTAATTTAATTCCTAAATAATTTATTGACTTTACTTCCCTGAATCCATGGTTTGAGAAACTTGATGTTGTTTTATTAATCCATAATAACTCCGATTTCTTTGTGTTGATTTTATACCCCGAAAAAAGACTAAAATTATTGATAATCGCTAGACTTTTGGGAATGCTTGACTTAGTTTCCTGTAGAAATAACATAATATCATCCGCATATAAAGAAATAAGGAAATTTTGTCCCCCAATTTCCATGCCCTTTACTTCCTGTCTGAGTAGAACGGTCAAAGGTTCCAGTGCAATGTCGAAAAATAGCGGAGATAAAGGGCAGCCCTGTCTGGTCCCTCTTTGCAAGGTTATGTATTGTGATAATTCTCCGTTTACCAGCAGTTGAGATCTCGGACTATTATATATCCTTTTAATTATATGAACCATGTTACCCTCAAAACCAAATTCCTTGAGTGCGGTAAATAAATGATCCCATATAATGGAATCAAACGCTTTTTCTGCGTCGATTGTGAGCATTGCCAGATCCGCTGGTCTTTTTTTATTCGAGTTCTGAATTTTGTTATAATAATGGTCTAATGTAACTAGAACCCTCCGCATATTGCGTACTGGGTTTCTTTCCGGGATAAATCCTGTTTGGTCATTGTGTATCAGATTTCCAATCCCTTTCTTCAATCTATTTCCTATAATTGATATAAATATTTTATAATCTTGATTCAGGAGTGAAATTGGTCGATATGATCCCATATCTTCTGGGGCTTTTCCTTTCTTGTGTATTAAAGATATAATTGAGTCTGTAAAATATAGTGAATTTAACTTCCCTTGGGTATAATAACTATTGTATAACTCAACCAGTGTACCCGTAATCTCTTCTTTGATAATTTTATAAAATTCTGCTGGGAGGCCATCGGGCCCTGGTGCCTTATTAGCTTTGATTATGTCTATCATATTTTTAACTTCATCCTCTGTTATCGGATAATTAATCTGTTGTAGATCATTCTTGGTTATTCTCGGTACCTTAATTTTTTGCCAGAATTCTCCCTTCTTAGTCTCATTAATTTTATATCTAGAATATAATTCCTGATAGTACCTGAAAAACGCCTCTCGTATCTCTGCTGACTGTGTAAACGTTTTAGGGCCATCTTTAATTATTGGGATCAGGTTATTCCTTTTCCGGAACTTAATTATTTTTGCTAGATGTTTAGCAGAGATCCCCTGATACCCCTGACAGTAAGCTCTTATCCCCATATCTTCCCTTGCCCAGCTTTCTCTTAAAAAGGTCTCCCTCTCCAGTTTTGCTGTTTTATATCTATTCCATGTGTTTGGGTTTGGAGAATTCACGTACCTACCATATGAGTTTTTAAGTTGGTTCGCTAAGTGAATCTCTCTAGCTTTAAATTAGACATGTGCGATTCGTTTTGGTTCGATTCGGAAATTCAGAAAATTCAGCAAATTCGGCGATTCGGATCGAACCGAATTTCCGAATTAAAATTCTGCCGAATTTTCCGAATCGAACCGAATCGAATCGATTCGTAAATTCAGATGGCCATTGGGATTACACTAGTATTGTACAGTATGTTAGGTTAACACCTAATATACAGTATAATACTAGTCTAATCCCACCTAACACTTACCGAAATGCCGAATTTACGAACCGAATCAAACCGTATCGAACCGAATCC
The DNA here is from genome assembly GCF_027579735.1 of Bombina bombina. Taxonomy (NCBI): domain Eukaryota; kingdom Metazoa; phylum Chordata; class Amphibia; order Anura; family Bombinatoridae; genus Bombina; species Bombina bombina. Next base: position 337,193,434 of record NC_069502.1, on the reverse strand, counting down.
AGCCGAATTTCTTCGAATCCGAATGAATCCGAAACAAATCCGAAACGAATCGATTCAGAATTTTCCGAATTCGAATCGATCCGAACCGAACTTCGAAAAATTCCGAATCGATCCGAACCAAACCGAACCGTATTTTTTCACCATGCACATGTCTACTTTAAATTTACGCTTTCTTTTTATAACGTATCTTTTTATCTCACCCCTTAGAACAGCTTTCCCTGCTTCTCAGAATATCTCTGGGTTGCTCGCAAATGGTCTATTCTGCTTATCATATTCTGGAATTTCTCATTATGTATCAAGTGCTTAGGAAAACTAAATGAGTTTATGTTATTGCTCTTTTTTGTCCCACCACCTATCTTTAGGCTAATTATTGCGTGATCTGATATTGCTATCTCTGCCATTTGTGCTTCCAGGTCTAGGGCCAGTAATTTCTCGTCTATCAAAAACATATCTATCCGCAAGAAATTTTTGTGTGATTTAGATTCACAAGAAAAGTCACGCTCATCTGGGGGCTGTAAGCGCCATATGTCTTTTAATTTTAATGTCTTTGCGAACTCCCTTAAAAGCTTTGCCTCTCTATTATGTCTTCTTTTGGCTCTAGACCGTAGCCTATTGATCTCTGGCCACATAGTAGCATTAAAATCCCCGGCCATAACTACATATTGCTCTAGATGAGGTGTTTAATTTACTCTTAATTTTTTCCAAAAATTCCATATTAATTTCGTTCAGACCATAAATATTACATAACGTCCAAATCCTATCATTAATTTCAACTTGTATAATCATAAATCTCCCATGCGGATCCAACACTTGTTTTTTAATCTTATATACCAAGTTTCTATTAAACATTATGGCCACTCCACATTTCCTGCTACTGCAAGGTGTTGCCATTATTTCCGAGATCCAATTAACTTTTAACTTAAATATTTCCGCCTCTTTTAGATGCAGTTCCTGTAGAAACATGATATCTGGAGTGTGGCGTTTAAGCATTTTAAAAATATTCTTTCTTTTAATAGGGGAGGTTATTCCTCCCAAGTTCCACGAAATACACTTCAACATATAATTATTATTTATTTTAAAATTGTTTCCTTAAAATTTATTTTCCCCAGTTTCACTTTCCTGTCAGGGCGTGGGGGCCTGACTACCATTCGGAGGGGAAACCAAAAAAAAAAAAAAAAAAAAAGGAACAAAAAGCACCAACATCCTATATCTAATCAAGAATTACATTGCCATATGATAAATTATATCTCTACACCTTTCTCTATGCAATATTTCTTAGCTTCTTCTACCGTGTTTAATACAAGAGCGTTCCCTTCTGAGTTCATAACTGCAATTTTAGCCGGATCCTCAGATTTGCCTTAATTCCAACTTTAATTAAACTTGTGCAGAAAGGCACCATTGCCTTCTTTTTTGAGGATGTTTCTGCCGAGAAATCCTGAAACATATATATTGGTTTGGTGCCTATCTTGAATACCGAAGTTTTCCAGTAGTGTCTCATTATCTGTATTTTATCCTGAAAATTTAAATATTTTATCACTATCATCCTTGGTCGAGAACAACCATCTTGATATCTCTTAACAGTTCCTATCCTATGTGCCCTTTCCACCTGAATTCTTTCTGATATTTGCATCCCTAATAATTGTGGTAAAATGGTTGAGCCGACTAGTACCAGATCTTCATGTTCACTCCCTTCAGGCAGTCCTACAATACGAATATTATTTCTGCGTGATCTATCCTCTAAATTGTCAATTTTTAGTTGCATTGTTTTTATTTTATCTTCATAATTTGTCCAATTTACCTCATGTGAATTTAGTCTATCCTCTAGATCTGATACTCTCTACTCAACCTCCAATCTCCTGTTTGAAAATTATCTAATTTCCGTTGATAGAGTAGCTATCTCTTTTTTAACAGATTCAAATTGAGGTAATAACATTTCTGCTAGTTGATTCAATGTCATTTGTTTTTCTGGGCTTATTGTCTGTAAATCAGTAGTAACCTCTGATCCTATCTCTTGTGGCATTTTAGCCTTCTTGTCTCTCTTGGTTGGCATGGCGGGAGACCTAGTTTTAAGGTTAGGTATGAATTTTTCCATAAGTGTGATGTGATAAAAAAAAAATTTAAAAAAGGGGGCAAAGGGTGCTAAGTGGTAAGGAAAATGTATGAACCAGAATACGCTTCTGCGTACCAGCTAACTTATTATATTGAGTGAACAAATTATATTAGTGATATTCCAACTTAATGGAGTGATAATAAGAGGATCCCCCTAAAAGAATCCTATTGTGGACCAGTGGGATTAACTAACTTATACTAGTGTTTGTATGGAAATTTATAACTGCAGTAATAGTTCTAGCCAAAAAACATATAAAGCCCTCACCAATGGTGCCCCACCCTACCTGTCCTCACTTATCAACAAACATACTCCTGTCTGCCCCATAAGATCCAACAATGACCTGCTTCTTGCGTCCTCTATCATCACCTCTTCTCCAGCGATATTCTACAGGACTTCTCTCGTGTGGCACCAACCCTCTGGAACGCACTTCCACATGCTCTCAGACTTGCCCCTAACCTTTCCTCCTTTCAATGTTCCCTAAAGACCTTTCTGTTCAGGGAAGCTTATCAACCGACTTATTAACAAACTAACTTCACTTAACTAACAGTTGCCCTCTATCTCCTCACTAATATCATTCTCACATTTGCAGTCCCCACCTCCTGTTTCCCCTCCACCTACTCATCTAGATTGTAAGTTCCCACAGGACTAGGGCCGTCAATTCCCCCTGTATTTTGTCTGTAAAATTTTGTCTTTTATAGTATTGTTTCTCCATTGTACTGTTATCCTTGTACCCATGGGCAGCGCTGCGGAATCTGTTGGTGCTTTATAAATAAAGAATAATAATAATAATAATAATAATAATAATAATAATAACAGAGGCCCTTTAAATAATAAGTGATGACATCACAATACTGAGACTGCAACCTGTCTCACACGGATGATGTACACCAGTCTGGCCATAAGGGTGCGTGCAGGAAATGAGCAGCATCCCAAACTCTGCACCAAACTCAGCAAGAGAGGTGAGTAAAATGGCTGCCAGCAGCACATGGCAAACAAAGCAGGGAAAAAACCCTGATACAATGTGTCTACTTACAATGTGAAGGTGTCTTTATATGTTTGTCGAAGTCAGCACAGTTGAAAGATAATGCCACAGACATGATCACATTGGTATTCTTCACTTTAAGTCTGTAGATGAAGTCCTCTCCATAATGTAAAATAAATTGAAAATCAAATATCTAAACAAATTGTACATAGTTTTTCATCCCTCTCCCTAGCACTACATATTTCCTAATACGTTTATAGCAATAGCTTACTAAGCATATATAGCCTCTTTTGTGTTATGTTCTAATAATCAAGTGTTAAGCTGAGTCACATACATTGTGCAGACTTAACCTATGATGTATGACTTTGGCAATACTATGTGCTTCAGAGTATCCCTTTATCTGCTATCTGTGGCATTTATCTCTTTCAGACTATCTAAAAGCTTATAATATCTAAACTAAATAATACATTGAAACTAATTGTATGCCATAAGATGGATCATTGTGCAAAATCCACCCATCTCAGTCCATACATTGTGTCTACTAACCATCTGATGTTGTCTTTAAAAATCAAGTGGCAAAGTCATTAAATGAGCCAATGTGGGCTGAAGGGGCCTGCCATCAATGGCCTCAATAGCAAGTGGAACTGACCGAGGCAAAACAGGAATGGAATGTTTGGTAGAAAAGCACTGTCAATAAAATAGCCCGCAGCACCGGAGTCAACATGCTGAATGGACATGAGTCGTTTAGCAGCAGAGGAGGAGTGAGCCGGAACATCAAATACCCTTCGAAAGGAGGCCACAAATTTAGGGTAATTTTAAATCACAGGTTTATTAGTCTCCCACAAGGGATTAGCCCAGGCAAGAGCTGTGTCAGAGAGTAACAAAATGAGAAATCCCACCTTAGCTCTGTCAGAGGGAAACGCCTGAGGTAACATCTCAAATTAAATGCCAACCTGGTTCAAAAACCCTCTGCACTGAATAGGATCGCCTCCATATCGCTGAGGTAGAGGTGCAGAACCGGAAATGCTTCTGGTAGGACTAGATGCAGTAGCGGAAACAGGAGCAGACATAACTTGTGGGACACTCTGGTCCAAATGTGCAGTGTGAGTCAGCAGGGTTTTAAGGGCTAGTGCAAATTGATCCAAGCGGTGATCCTGTTCATTCATCATGGAAATTATGGTAGGTAAAGGTGGATTATTAGCACCATCAGGATTCATGGCCCTTGCGTAATGTCAGGGTGCCAGGAATCAGACTGAGACGAGAAGTGCAAAAATAATCACACCTTTATTTATAACAAAAAATAATAAAAAGTCCACAAGTCAAACAACAAGCCAGGAGTCAAAGCCAGAGCTGGTATTTAGACGAGCCGAGTCAGGAGCCAAAAGCGAGTAGTCAGAGAAGCCGGAATCAGGAACAAGGATAACAGCAGAGTCAGGAACTCCTCTCATGATAGACTACAGGACTTCTCTTGTGCGACACCAACCCTCTGGAATGCACTTCCTCATGCTATCAGACTTGCCCATAACCTCTCCTCCTTTAAACGTTCCCTAAAGACCTTTCTGTTCAGGGAAGCTTATCACCCGACATTAACAAACTAACTTCACTTAACAGTTGCCCTCTATCTCCTCACTAAAATCATTCTCACCTCTGCAGTTCCCACCTCCTGTTTCCCATCCTCCTACTCATCAAGATTGTAAGTTCCCACAGGAATAGGGCCCTGAATTCCCTCTGTATTTTGTCTGTAAAATGTTGTCTTTTATCATATTGTTTCTCCATTGTACTGTTATCCTTGTACCCATGGGCAGCGCTGCGGAATCTGTTGGTGCTTTATAAATAAAGAATAATAATAATAATAATAACAGAGGCCCTTTAAATAATAAGTGATGACATCACAATACTGAGACTGCAACCTGTCTCACACGGATGATGTACACCAGTCTGGCCATAAGGGTGCGTGCAGGAAATTAGCAGCATCCCAAACTCTGCACCAAACTCAGCAAGAGAGGTGAGTAAAATGGCTGCCAGCAGCACATGGCAAACAAAGCAGGGAAAAAACCCTGATACAATGTCGACTTACAATGTGAAGGTGTCTTTATATGTTTGTCGAAGTCAGCACAGTTGAAAGATAATGCCACAGACATGATCACATTGGTATTCTTCACTTTAAGTCTGTAGATGAAGTCCTCTCCATAATGTAAAATAAATTGAAAATCAAATATCTAAACAAATTGTACATAGTCTTTCATCCCTCTCCCTAGCACTACATATTTCCTAATACGTTTATAGCAATAGCTTACTAAGCATATGTAGCCTCTTTTGTGTTATGTTCTAACAATCAAGTGTTAAGCTGAGTCACATACCTTGTGCAGACTTAACCTATGATGTATGACTTTGGCAATACTATGTGCTTCAGAGTATCCCTTTATCTGCTATCTGTGGCATTTATCTCTTTCATACATTGTGTCTACTTACCATCTGATGCTGTCTTTAAAAATCAAGTGGTGAAGTCATTACAAGAGCCATGCCAGAATCATCTGATGTATAAAATACCTATGATAATAAAATATATTTTAGATTTTGCTATAATCATTTCTTAAACAATCCTAACATATTAACACAATTCTACTTTCATTTTTCTAAAAGTCTCACATATTTGCAATGCTCATATATAACATAGTATTTACCGTCTGAAGTAGCGGTTGATGATGTTGGCTCTGACATTGACCCCCTCACCCCGGAATGGCCCCTCTAGAACTGGGTTGTCCTCCTCATCTTTGAGGAGGGCTCGGGGCACCTGGACGGCCTGCAGCATCCCAGCCCTCTTAGCTATATTATGCAGAACGATGCAGGCTATAGCGATCTTCGCCACCTTACTAGGGCTGTATTGAAGGGCTCCTCTAGACCTGTCTAGGCATTGTAACCACATTTTGAGGAGCCCAAACATCTGCTCCACTACAGCCCTAGTCCGCTTGTGCACCCGATTATAGCGCACCTGGGCATCGTCTGTGAGGTTACGTATAGGCGTAATGAGCCAAGGCCGGCTCATGTAACCCGAAAAACCTATAAATAATTAACATGACAAAATGTCAATATTACAAATATCTTAAAAATTATGATATGAAAAAACATTTAAACAAAATGATACAATGTATTTGTGTATATGAAAATCGCCTAAACTAGACATTTGCTGAAAGAGACAAATAAATGGATAAATCGCATCCTATAGCTGCACATTTATGCTATGACCTGCTACATATCTGTTTGGAGCTAAAACTAGACATTTTCTGAAAGACATATAAATGGTTATATCGTATCCTAAATCTGCACATTTAAGCTATGACCTGCTACAGATCTGTTTGGAGCTAAAACTAGACATTTGCTGAAAGACAAATAAATGTTTAAATCGCATCCTAAATCTGCACATTTAAGCTATGACCTGCTACATATCTGTTTGGAGCTAAAACTAGACATTTGCTAAAGACAAATAAATTGTTAAATCGCATCCTAAATCTGCACATTTAAGCTATGACCTGCTACATATGCATATGGAGCTAAAACTAGACATTTGCTGAAAGACAAATAAATGGTTAAATCGCATCCTAAATCTGCACATTTAAGCTATGACCTGCTACATATCTGTTTGGAGCTAAAACTAGACATTTGCTAAAGACAAATAAATGGTTAAATCGCATCCTAAATCTGCACATTTAAGCTATGACCTGCTACATATGCATATGGAGCTAAAACTAGACATTTGCTGAAAGACAAATAAATGGTTAAATTGCATCCTAAATCTGCACATTTAAGCTATGACCTGCTACATATGCGTTTGGATCTAAAACTAGACATTTGCTGAAAGACAAATAAATGGTTAAATCGCATCCTAAATCTGCACATTTAAGCTATGACCTGCTACATATGCATTTTTCGCTAAAACTAGACATTTGCGGAAATAGAGAAATAAATGGTTAAAGCGTGTGTGTTAATGGTTAAGTGTGCAAAAGTTTAGTTCAAAGATTCTCAGGAACAAAACACTTACCACTAGGTTTCTCAGGAGGTGCATTGGTTTGTGCAGCCAGGATCCCCACCCCCAAGGAAAAAGTCAAATTAGTATGTATGGTAGCCATAGTACGTAGCCATAGTCCAATTAGTACGTATGGTAGCCACAGAGGTGAAAATTGTCGAGAGAGGGCATCAGCCCTAACATTCTTACTACCAGGCAGGTAGGAGACCACATAATTAAACTGAGACAAAAATAGTGCCCATCTATCCTGTCAGGGTGACAAACGTTTTGCTTTGCATAGATAAGTTTAATTCTTCTGGTCAGTAAGAATGAGCACTGGTATGCTAGTACCCTCGAGAAGATGCCTCCATTCCTTGAGTGCCAAAACTATAACCAGTATCTCCCTGTCGTCAATTTCATAATTGCACTCCACTGGAGACAATTTCTTAGAGAAGAAACCGCATGGATGCAAGGAACCATCAGGCATAGGACATTGAGACAAGAGGGAACCTAGTCCAGTCTCAGACGCATCGACCTCAAGAACGAAAGGCAGGACAGGGTTAGGATGAGCCAGAACTGGAGCGGCAGCAAAGGCAGTCTTAAGACTATCAAAGGCCTTAATTGCAGTAGGTGACCAATGGAGTGGATTCTTCTCTTTACGGGTCATGTCAGTCATAGGTTTGACCAAGGAAGAAAGGTTTTTAATAAACTTTCTATAGTAATTGGCGAAGCCCAAAAAATGTTGAATAGACCGAAGACCAACTGGGCGAGGCCACTGCAGAACTGTAGACAACTTGTCAAGATCCATTGAGAACCCTGCAATGGAGATAACATAACCTAGGAAGGTTACTTGAGTCTGATGGACATGAGTCACATACATTGTGCAGACTTAACCTATGATGTATGCCTTTGGCAATACTACGTGCTTCAGAGTATCCCTTTATCTGCTATCTGTGGCATTTATCTTTTTCAGACTATCTAAAAGCTAATAATGTCAAAACTAAATAATACATTTAAACTAATTGTATGCCATAAGATGGATCATTGTGCAAAATCCCCGCCCCCATCTAAGTCCGTACATGTGTCTACTTACCATCTGATGTTGTCTTTAAAAATCAGGTGGCGAAGTCATTACAGAAGCCAATGCCAGAATCATCTGATGTATAAATTACCTATGATAATAAAATATATTTTAGATTTTTCTATAATCATTTCTTGAACAATCCTTACATGTTCACACGATTCTACTTTCATTTTTCTAAAAGTCTCACATATTTGCAATGCTCCTATAAAACATAGTATTTAGCATCTGAAGTGACGGCTGATGGTGTTGGCTCTAACATTGACACCCTCAACCCGGAATGGCCCCTCTAGAAGTGTGTTGTCCTCCTCATCTTGGAGGAGGGCTCGGTGCACCTGGACGGCCTGCAGCATCCCAGCCCGCTGAGCTATATTATGCAGAACGCTGCAGGCTATAACGATCTTTGCCACCTTACTAGGGCTGTACTGAAGGGCTCTTCCAGACCTGTCTAGGCATCGTAACCACATTTTGAGGAGCCCAAACATCTGCTCCACTACAGCCTTAGGCCTCTAGTTATTAAGCTCTGTACTTACCTGCATTCGCCGGCCCCAATACGCCCACCTAAGTTCACCTAACCTCGCTGCCGGCCGCGGACCTGAATACGCTCGCCAAATTTATCAATAAAGCTGACAAAAAGCCGCACAACAAGTGCAGTGAAATGAGCAGCGGACTGTTGCTAACTGACTTTCATCGATCTCGCTGCTCTGTCGGCTTTTTCCCAGCTCTATTGCTACCCTGTCACTAAGCACTCACACTATACTATACTGTTTTACCCCCTATACCGCCACTCCCGGAGCCCCCCCGCAACTAAATAAAGTTATTAACCCCTAAACCACCGCTCCCGGACCCCGCCGCAACTATAATAAATATATTAACCCCTAAACCGCCGCTCCCGGACCCTGCCGCCACCTATATTAAACTTATTAACCCCTATCCTGCCCCCCTATACTGCCGCCACCTATATTAAAGTTATTAACCCCTATCCTGTGGATCGCGGACCCCGCCACAACTAAATAAATTGTTTAAACCCTAAACCGCCACACCTGGAGCCCACCGCCACATACATTACATTTATTAACCCCTATCCTGCCCCCCACTACACGGCCGCTACCTTTATTAAACTCATTAACCCCTAAACCGCTGCTCCCTGACCCCACCGCAACTAAATTAAATGTTTAACCCCTAAACCGCCGCTTCCGGACCCCGCCACCACCTATATTGTACTTATTAACCCCTAGACCTAAGTCTAACACTAACACCCCCCTAACTTTAATATTATTTTAATAAATCTAAATAAAACTTACTATTATTAACTAAATTATTCCTATTTAAAACTAAATACTTACCTGTAAAATAAATCCTAAGCTAGCTACAATATAACTAATAATTACATTGTAGCTAGCTTAGGGTTTATTTTAATTTTAAAATTTAGGCGTGTATATGCACATTATAGTTGGTCGGCAGAGAAAAACAGTCTTCGTAATAGAAAACAATGTCCCATCCAGTTTGTGTCATTAAAATATAACTTTTATTAAAGGGTATTCGTAAAACACAAAAATTGGTACAGACCTGGATAGAGTTCAATTCTGACACAGTTCATACTCGAGTAATTACCTCCGACTCCCACTGTTGCGTCACTGACGCGTTTCGCCAAAGCTTTCTCAATAGTGACTTACAGTGTAAGCTAAACCGCCAATATTTAAACGTCCCTCTAGTCACGTGACCACCTCTCACTAAGAGCTGTAGCCTCGCTTCAGTTAGCTTTATGTCCAATAGAAAAAGACCGTTCTAATACTCAGATGTTGCTATGCAGACTTTCTATCAAACAAATAGATAGATCCCATGTTTTTATGTTTACCGCTACGTTGTATCTACAATCAGTCAATCGGATTGACCTCGCATTCTATTGGCTGTTCCGATCAGCCAATAGAATGCGAGGTCAATCCGATTGGCTGATTCGATCAGCCAATCAGATTGAACTTCAATCCGATTGGCTGATTGAATCAGCCAATCGGATTTTTCCTACCTTAATTCCGATTGGCTGATAGAATCCTATCAGCCAATCGGAATTCGAAGGATGCCATCTTGGATGATGTCCCTTAAAGGTACCTTCATTCGGTGTTAGGACGTCGTTGGAAGAAGATGGCTCCGCGTTGGCTGGATGGAAGATGGTTCTGCTCCACTCCGGATCATTGAAGATAGAAGACGCCGCTTGGAAAAAGACTTCTACCAGATGGAGGACGTCTTCTGCCCCGCTTGGATAAAGAGTTCGGCCCGGCTGGGTGAAGACGGCTCAAGGTAGGGTGATCTTCAGGGGGTTAGTGTTAGTTTATTTTAAGGGGGTTTGGGTGGGTTAGAGTAGGGGTATGTGGGTGGTTGGTTTTAATGTTGGGGGGGTTGTATTTTTTTTTTACAGGTAAAAGAGCTGATTACTTTGGGGCAATGCCCCGCAAAAAGCCATTTTAAGGGCTGGTAAAAGAGCTGATTACTTTGTAATTTAGTATAGGGTCGGGCATTTTATTTTTGGGGGGGCTTTTTTATTTTATTAGGGGGCTTAGAATAGGTGTAATTAGTTTAAGCTTCTTGTAAATTTTTTTTATTTTCTGTAATTTAGTGGTTGTTTGTTTTTTGTACTATAGTTTAGTTTATTTAATTGTATTTAATTTTAGGTAATTGTAGTGAATTAATTTAATTAATTTAATGATAGTGTAGTGTTAGGTGTAATTGCAACTTAGGTTAGGATTTATTTTACAGGTAATTTTGCATTTATTTTAGCTAGGTAGCTATTAAATAGTTATGAACTATTTAATAACTACTCTACCTAGTTAAAATAAATACAAACTTGCCTTTAAAATAAAAAAAAATCCTAAAATAGCTACAATATAATTATTAGTTATATTGTAGCTATCTTAGGGTTTATATTACAGGTAAGTATTTAGTTTTAAATAGGAATAATTTAGTTAATAATAGTAATATGTATTTAGAATTATTAAAATAATATTTAAGTTAGGGGGTGTTAGTGTTAGTGTTAGACTTAGGTTTAGGGGTTAGTAAGTTTAATATAGGTGGCGGTGGGTTCCAGGAGCGGCGGTTTAGGGGTTAAACAATTTATTTAGTTATGGCGGGGCCCGGGATCCGCAGGATAGGGGTTAATAACTTTATGTAGGTGGCGGCGGTATAGGTGGTGGCAGATTAGGGGTTAATAGGTATAATGTAGGTGGCGGCGGTATATGGGGCGGCAGATTAGGGGTTAATAAGTATAATGTAGGTGGCGGTGGGTCCGGGAGCGGCGGTTTAGGGGTTTATAAGTATAAAGTAGGTGGCGGCAGTGTAGGGGGGGCAGATTAGGGGTGTTTAGACTCGGGGTACATGTTAGGGTGTTAGGTGCAGACATCTCCCATAGGAATCAATGGGATATCGGGCAGCAGCGAACATGAGCTCTCGCTGCTGTCAGACTCCCATTGATTCCTATGGGATCCGCCGCCTCCAGGGCGGAGGATTGAAAACCAGGTACGCTAGGCCGGAAAAGTGCAGAGCGTACCTGCTAGCTCTTTGATAACTAGCAAAAGTAGTCAGATTGTGCCGAACTTGCGTTCGGAACATCTGGAGTGACGTAAGAATCGATCTGTGTCGGACTGAGTCCGGCGGATCGTAGCTTACGTCACTAGATTCTACTTTTGCCGGGCTGTAGGGCTTGATAACTACAGCGAATCAGCCTCGCCACAAATACGCTGTGGAATTCCAGCGTATTTGCGGTTGACGGCTTGATAACTAGAGGCCTTAGTCCGCTTGTGCGCCCGATTATAGCGCACCTGGGCGTTGTCTGTGGGGTTACGTATAGGTGTAATGAGCCTAACCCGTAAAACCTATAAATAATGAACATGACAAAATGTCAATATTACAAATATCTAAAAAATTATGATATGAAAATACCTTTAAACAAAATGATACAATGCATTTGTGTATACGAAAATTGCCTAAACTAGACATTTGCTGAAAGAGACAAATAAATGGATAAATCGCATCCTATAGCTGCACATTTATGCTATGACCTGCTACATATCTGTTTGGAGCTAAAACTAGACATTTTCTGAAAGACAAATAAATGGTTAAATCGTATCCTAAATCAGCTCATTTAAACTATGACCTGCTACATATCTGTTTGGAGCTAAAACTAGACATTTGCTGAAAGACAAATAAATGGTTAATTCACATCCTAAATCTGTACATTTAAGCTATGACCTGCTACATATCTGTTTGGAGCTTAATCTAGAAATTTGCTGAAAGACAAATAAATGGTTAAATTGCATCCTAAATCTGCACATTTAACCCCTTAATGACCAAGGACGTACGCCACACGTCCTCAAAAAAAAGACAGTTAATGACCGAGGACGTGTGACGTACGTCCTTGGTCTGGAAAGCAGCTGGAAGCGATCCTGCTCGCTTCCAGCTGCTTTCCGGTTATTGCAGTGATGCCTCGATATGGAGGCATCCTGCAATAACCCCCCTTGGCCATCCGATGCAGAGAGAGCCACTCTGTGGCCCTCTCTGCACCGGACATCGGTGGCCGGTATCGTTGGTGGGTGGGAGCAAGTCTGGGAGGCGGGTGGGCGGCCATCGATGTGCCGAGTGGAGGGAAGGGGGGGCGGGATCGGGGGCGGGGGGGGGCGGGAGCGCGCGCGTGCACGGGGGGGTGGCGGGCGGGCGCGTGCATGGGGCGGGAGCGGGAGGGAACAGCTACACTACAGAAAAATAAAAGTGGTAAAAGTTAAAAATAAAATGTTTGCAAATATAGAAATAAACATCTAAGGGATCAAGACGGGGTGGGGGGTTGGTCTTGGGGGGGGAGAAAGCTACACTACAGAAAAGGGCATTTTTGTTTAAAAAAAAAAGGCACATTTGTTGCTAAACTGGGTACTGGCAGACAGCTGCCAGTACCCAAGATGGCGCCCATTAAGGCAGAGGGGGAGGGTTAGAGAGCTGTTTGGTGGGGGATCAGTGAGGTTGGGGACTAAGGGGGGATCCTACACAGCAGCATATGTAAATATGCCAAAAAAAACCCCAAAAAAGCCCAAATATAGCTTTTATTTTAGTACTGGCAGAGTTTCTGCCAGTACTTAAAGGGACAGTCTACACCAAAAATGTTCTTATTTAAAAAGATAGATAATCCCTTTATTACCCATTCCCTGTTTTTGCATAACCAACACAGTTATATTAATATACTTTTTACCTCTGTGATTACCTTGTATCTAAGCCTCTGCAGACAGCCTCCTTATCTAAGTGCCTTTGACAGACATGCAGTGTAGTCAATCAGTGAAGACTCCTAAATAACTTCACGGGAGTCAACACAATGTTATCTATATGACACATGTGAACTAGCACAGTCTAACTGTGAAAAACTTTCAAAATGCTCTGAGCTAAGAGGCGGTTTTCAACGGTTTAGAAATCAGTTTGAGCCTAGCTAGGCTTAGCTTTTCAAGAATACCACCAAGGGAACAAAGCAAATTTAATGATAAAAGTCAATTGGAAAGTTGTTTAAAATTGCATGCCCTATCTGAATCATAAAAGTTTAGTTTTGACTTTACTGTCCCTTTAAGATGGCGGGGACAATTGTGGGGTGGGGGAGGGAAGAGAGATGTTTGGGAGGGATCAGGGGGTCTCATGTTTCAGGTGGGAGGCTGAGCTCTACACTAAAGCTAAAATTAACCCTGCAAGCTACATAATTAACCCCTTCACTGCTAGCCATAATACACATGTGAAATGCAGCGGCATTTGGCGGCCTTCTTATTACCAAAAATCAACCCCAAAGCCATATATGTCTGCTATTTCTGAACAAAGGGGATCCCAGAGAAGCATTTACAACCATTTGTGCCATAATTGCACAAGCTGTTTGTAAATGATTTCAGTGAGAAACCTAAAATTGTGAAAAATTTAACGTTTTTTTTAATTTGATCGCATTTGGCGGTGAAATGGTGGCATGAAATATAACAAAATTGGCCTAGATCAATACTTGGGGTTGTCTACTACACTACACTAAAGCTAAAAGTATCCCTAAAAGCTCCCTACATGTTCCATAATTAACCCCTTCACTGCTGGGCATAATACACGTGTAGTGCGCAGTGGCATTTAGCAGCCTTCTAATTACTAAAAAGCATCGCCAAAGCCATATATGTCTGCTATTTCTGAACAAAGGGGATCCCAGAGAAGCATTTACAACCATTTAAGCCATAATTGCACAAGCTGTTTGTAAATAATTTCAGTGAGAAACCAAAAGTTTGTGAAAAAATTAGTAAAAAAGTGAACAATTTTTTGTATTTAATCGCATTTGGCGGTGAAATGGTGGCATGAAATATACCAAAATGGGCCTAGATCAATACTTTGGGATGTCTACTAAAAAAAAATATATACATGTCAATGGATATTCAGAGATTCCTGAAAGATATTAGTGTTCTAATGTAACTAGCGCTAATTTTGAAAAATAATGGTTTGGAAATAGCAAAGTGCTATTTGTATTTATGGCCCTATAACTTACAAAAAAAGCAAAGAACATGTAAACATTGGGTATTTCTAAACTCAGTACAAAATTTAGAAACTATTTAGCACAGTGTTTTTTGGTGGTTGTAGATGTGTAACAGATTTTGGGGGTCAAAGTTAGAAAAAGTGTGTTTTTTTTCAATTTTTTCCTCATATTTTATAATTTTTTTTATAGTAAATTATAAGATATGATGAAAATAATGGTATCTTTAGAAAGACGGTATATAATATGTGTGGGTACAGTAAATGAGTAAGAGGAAAATTACAGCTAAACACAAACACTGCAGAAATGTAAAAATAGCCTTGGTCCCAAACGGACAGAAAATGGAAAAGTGCTGTGGTCATTAAGGGGTTAAGCTATGACCAGCTACATATGCATTTGGAGCTAAAACTCATTTGCTGAAAGACAAATAAATAGTTAAAACGAATCCTAAATCTGCACATTTAAGCTATGACCTGCTACATATAAGTTTTTCGCTAAAACTATACATTTGCAGAAATAGAGAAATAAACGATTAAAGCGCATCCTATATCTGCACATTTAAGCTATGACCTGCTACATATTTGTTTGGAGCTCAAACTAGACATTCGCGGAAAGAGACAAATAAATTGTTAAAGCACATTACACAAACACAACTGTTTGCAAACATTACAGTGGCAATTGTGTAACTTCTGAACCATGCTGTGCACAAGTATTCACCAACGAGCCACCCATGGGGAAACTGTCTGTCCTCAAACTGCTGCCAGAGTGAGGACTGCCTGAGGATACAGGCATCATGACAAGCCCCCCCAAAATTTGCACACACATGCATAATCCTCATACGTGAGTCGCAAACGAACTGCATGTTCAGACAATGAAAATTTTGCAATTTTGGAAGGGCTGATCATCTGCTGGAGCACACAGCGCAATGTGGGTGCAATCTATTTATCCCAAGACATTGGGCATTTGAGCTATTGCATAGAATTTCCTCTTAATGGGTCTCCAATCGTCATCATTTTGAGGGAATCCCATGTAAAGTTTACAAACTCGTACCATGGCATTCAGAAACTTGTCAAATACCACAGAGAAGGTACTCTGAGACAACCCATCCATGTACCCCTCTCCGGATTGAAAACTTCCAGAGGCCAAGACATGTAAGCAGCATAGCATCTTGGTCATGCCAGGGATTTCAGTCTGCATACGTTTACGTGGCTCCAGATGAGGTTTAACTACTTCGTAAAGGCTCATGAGTTGCTCTCAATTGAGCCTATACTTGTCAAAAACCTTGAAGTCGCTCATGTTCTCAAAGGTGGGCCTCACCCTTTCAACATAAGGACCTCTGATCAGACGTTCCCCACGCCTCTCTTGGAGATGCCGAGCACAAAGCCAAACAGTAGAGCAAATGCACAAGGAGTAACAAGGTATGCAAAAACACAAAAGCAATTTGATACAATGTCGATCACCAGGGATGCTTTGGCCACATTGTTTGGGGGATTTATAGTGCAAAATGTCCAATGGTAGCGTGTTCGTAATGATTGCTGATTGTATACACTTGATTGTACCTGAGTGGCGCAAATGCTTTCAAAGTGGGCGTTTTATTTGGTGTTTGATGAAATTTTGTTTTCCCCCAAGAAATCCTAATGTTAAAGTGTAAAATGTAACATATACAGTGCATCTTCGTGATGTTTGTTCATGTGCGTAACAAATTGTAAAGACAATCTTATATTATAAAACACACGTCCACGCTAACATGATTGAAAGTGCATACTTGTAAAAATGTGTGCATAGACATGGCATAGAATCTGATCGATCAATGTTACTGCAATATTGTTGCAAAACGATAAAGTAATGGCTGACATCTATAATATTATATATATAAGTGATCTCAATATTTTACGTGTCCCATTGAAATCGCAATAATAATGAAGATCTTCCAACCCTCTCGTCTACGTATATGTAATATTGTAGTATTGAGTGAGAAACTGATGAAAGGAGCGATACAGTCCTAATGCTGGAATCTGTATGGTTGAAGCTTAGAATGATGTCATCATATTAACTACATGCCTGTCTAGTTTCCAAATCTTCATTCTCTTGTTGTATTTTTCAACATTATTATTGTCTGCTGATTAAAAAGATAAATGTATGTTTTGCTGTTGTGTGTTATGTACATATATGTATGTATTGTGATTCTCTCCCACATATGTTCATTTATATAAAGCAGTATAGCATTGTTGTTCCTTCCAAAAAAGCAACAACTCTAATATTTTCTAATGATATCTTATTATTCTACGTAATTCCTAATGATATATATATTTACATTGTGATGTTAAAGGGACACTAAAGCCATAATTTCTCTTTCATGATTGAGAGAGAGAGAGAGAAAATCCAATGTTAGCCAATCTTCCAATATACTTGTATGATGTAAATGTGTTCATTGTTTCTATATGGTTTGCTGAATATATAGCAATGCACATGTAAGAGGCAATGACAAAAGTCATCTATGTGCAGCCATCAATCATCATCTGGTGAGCCTATCTAGATATGCTTTTCATCCAAGCATATGACTTGAATAAAGGAAATGCTATAATAGACGTAAATGAGACAAGTGTTTAAAATTGCCTACTGTTTGTGAATAATGATATCATAAAAAGTATTTTTTATGTCTGTTTAAATATGATTTAATTCTTGAAACAGATTTCGTATTGGTGTCTTTTGTCTCTGTATCTCTTTGTCCTTCCTCTTTTTATTGTCTTCCTTGGCCTCCTCTATGGGCTCCACTGTGACTTTTTTGTGCCCTCTATTTTGAGTTTTTAATTAATTAACACACAACTAATTGTTGTACTGTTAGAGCAGGGATCACAGTTACATGTGAATCTTGGTATCCAGAGTCATCCAGGCCCATTTATCAAGCTCCGTACAGAGCTTGAAGGGCGTGTTGCTGGCGAGTCTTCAGACTCGCCAGAAACACAACTTATGAAGCAGAAGTCACAAAGACCGCTGCTCCATAACCCTGTCCACCTGCTCTGAGCAGGCGGACAGGAATCGCCGGAAATCAACCCGATCGAATACAGTGTCGGATCAGGTCCACAAGCCCTTTGATAAATGGGCCTGATAGTTTTGCTTGAGACAGAGATGTCAATAAAAAAATCTTTTAAAAATAGGATTATTTGGTTATTACCCACACATGAATCATAATGTTGAACAGAACACAAAAGTTACTAGAGGATAACAATTTTCACATCTGATTTTTTATTGCTTTCTTAAAAGTGCTTGCTATGGTTAAATATATAAAAAAAAGTTATTCTTAAAAGAACAGACCCTGAAGCAGGGATCTGCAGCCTTTCATGGTTAAGTAGTTAAGCTGTTTCAAAGCAAAATATGAATAAATAGCCAGGATATATAGCATATTTTTCAAATAATGCAATACCATCCAATATGCATGCAAAGATTATTTTTTTCCATTCGTAGCATTTAGTCATATGAATGAGGACACTTCAAAAAGTTAATAAAAGTAGTCTCATGCAGAAACTGAAACAGAAAATACTGATTTGTATTCTCAGATGAATGGTTAGCCACACGGATGGCATTTGTCAATATGTGGACTCATATCTGGCCAGAAACAAGACTTTCTTATTCAGACTGCATGGATATCCATGTATTTGTATTTGACAAGGATAGGTAGTTGGCAAGTATTTAAAACAAATGATGTTTTAACCAAAACAAATCTTTGTTGTAGTAAGCAATGTTAGTCAATTTTACTAAACATTGTAACCAATATTTTAATTCTTTAAGCTAAATATTGATGACATATGTGAAACCCATATGTAGAGCTTACTAAAAAATGCAGTTTATTGACTACCAATATGTATAGGTCCTGTATATGTTTTATGTATACATTCAAATCTACAGTGTGATTACTATACTCACATTAAACTGTTCTCCCAATGGTTTACAAACAATAGTAAAAAAATAAAGTTATTTTTAAAGATAAACAAAAAAGTCTCAATCATATTAGAATCAACAGTTATTCTTAATCTGAGCATTTTATGTCTGAAATTCTAGAGATCATAATATAATAGGCCTGGGAAATCTAGCTCCAATTAGAATGTCCCTTTAAGCTCTGTGTTTTATGTGGTGTAAATAATGACAGTAGTGTACAGAAGCCATGATCTTAGCAGAGGATCAACAGGAACAGGAAATGCCAAACAGGAAACAAGTGCAATATAAATAAATCATAGAGTTGCATATAAGCTAAACATAACACCCATAACATCTCCCTCTTTTAGTGTTAATAATTCAACATTGTGAAATTTTGATGAGTCCTTGTAATAACACATTCTACAGGTTAAATCTCTTGGGTGGTTGTGAATGTCTGCCACTACGGGTGAAGACGGGCATTCCTTGTACAAAGAGTTTCTCAATACTTGCTGGCATGCTCTGTGCTTGACTGCCATGAGGTATACCTGCTTGCTCAGGACTGTCATTAATATTAGTCTGTGGCATCACCTCTGTACATTCCTTACTGCCAATGGGTGAGTGTGCCCTTATAATATCAGATGAGTCTGGTCTGTCAACTGGATATTGAGAATCAGGCTGCTCAGCCACTCGCAAAGCCACACGATTGCGGCGATTGAGGGTTCCTTCAATGTCCACAAGATAGGAGCGTGGTGCAACTTTTTGCAGACAGGTACCAATTCTCCAATGACTTGTTCGATCTCCAAACAGGGGTTTCATGTGGATTTGTTCCCTAATATTCAATTCAGGGAAATCTCTGGCAGATGTGTCATATTGTGCCTTAAACACTTGTCTCTTATGTCATAACTTTTCTGGTATACCATGTATCACAGAGGGTTCAAGTAGCTTGTTGACAACTGGTAAGGAGGTCTTTAATCTCCTTGACATCAGTCTCTGTGCCAGACTACTATCCATGCCCTCAGTTAGAGTGTTTCTCCAATGTAAGATGGCCTTCCACGGGTCTTTACCATCACTTTGTGCTTTCCTGCATAATTTTTTAACAATCTTCACAGCAGATTCATTGCAAGTGGGACAATTGCTGACAAAGTCTTTGATTTCACCTTGCATGTTGGGCCAGTAAAGAGTATCACAAGCTTGTCTGTAGCATGCCTCACCCCCAATGTGACTTGAATGTAAGCGTAATAACATCTCTGCTCTAAATGACTTTGGTATTATGACTCTTGAACCTCTATATAAGATACCATTTTGTATGCTTATTTCATCTCTGAAGGACCAATATTCCTTCACAATTGCAGGTGCTGCATCCTTTTCATCTAAACACCCACTCAGAACAATAGACTTCAGTGCTTGTAAAGTTGCATCTCTGTCTGTGTGCTGTATGAGATGATGCAGCCGCTGATCCATGACATTTATATAGTCGGCTTGATTGACTTCAGCAAAGAAAGTTTGGTCCTGTTGCAGCAAACAAACTGTATGATGCTCATGCTCACCTCCGAGTACCACATGATCCGTTGTAGCTCTGTTCAGGGTATCACTGATATACATTTTACATCCTGGCTTGTAGACAACATTGAGGTTTTAATGCTGCAATGTAAGCATCATGCTCTGCAAACGCTTGGGAGCACATAAAAGGGGCTTTTTGAATATGGCTATAAGGGTTTGTAATAAATTTCAGCTTTGATTGTATACCGGCCATAAAGATAATGATGAAAATGCTGGCAAGCAAACACAATGCTTAAACATTCCTTTTCAATTTGAGCATAATTCTGCTCGACTGACGAAAGAGCTCTGGACGCATATGCAACTGACTGACCTTCTTGCAATAGACAACATCCTAGTCCATTTTTGCTTGAGTCACTTTGTATTGTGACAGGCTTTGTGACATCATAATATTTCAACACCGGGGCAGTGGTGACCAAGCGTTTTATCTCCTCCACTGCCTGGTCATGCTTGGGAAGCTAGTGCCAAACTGCATCTTTGTCCAGAAGTCTTCTCAATGGCTGACACACATCAGAGAAGTGTGGCATGAATTTCGCTAGGTATGTGACAAAGCCAATAAAACGCTGTACCGCTTTGGCATCAACAGGCTGTGGCATGTCCACAATGGCTCTAATCTTATCTGGGTCAGCTTTTAAGCCTTGTGAGGACAGGATATGTCCAAACAAACTTCTTGCACCATGAACTGCAATTTCTTTATGCTGAGTCTCAGCATCACCTGCCTGCAATGATCCAGTAGCGCTGTTAGCTTCTCATCATGGTCATGCTCAGCTTCATCATCTGTATTACCATAGCCAACTATAAGAATGTCATCAGCTATTGACTCAATTCTGTGGAGCCCACATAATAGTTCATGCTGCTTTCACTGATACACCTCCGGTGCTACAGAGACTCCAAATGGCAGTTTCAGTCATCTCTTTCTGCCCCAAGGAGTCCAGAAGATGCTCATGTAGCTACTCTTTTCATCCAGTTTGCACTGTAAAACGTCATCTCTCACATCAACAAGTGTAAAAGCCAGTGCTTTGCGTAGTTTATGCAAAATGTCGTGAACTGTTGGCATTAAGTAGTGTGACCATTTCAGGGCCATGTTCAGAAACTTGGGATCAATGCAAATTCTAATCTTCTCAGGCTTCCTAATAACTACCATGTTGCTTATCCAATCCGTAGGCTCTGATACTGAAGTAAGATGTCCTTCAGCTTCATACTTATCCAATTGTGCTTTGACCTGGGGCTTAATGGCTACTGGCACATTGCGTGGGGCACATTGTACTGGTGGAATGCTAGGATCAAGTTCAAAATGTACCTCTCCTGGAACAGATACTACTGGGCCATCACACACATCACTATAGACACTTAGGATTTGCTGTTTTGTCAGTGGCCTAGTCAGGGATTTTGCAGGCTGATTATTGACATTGTGTAGCTCAGCAGGAATGGTGAACTGCATCAGACCCAGGCGCTCACATGTTGAACCAGACAATAGCGGTTTCTGATTGACCTCAACAATCTCAAATTCAAGTTTGTAAATACGTTCACGTATGCTGCAAAAGTCCTAATGAATCCATTAGTTCCCCTGAATATAACTTCAATTTAGTGCTACTTGGCTGAAGAGTAACCCTAAGTGTCAGTTTCATCTTGTCTTTTAAACTCATGACATCACACGTTGCACCAGAGTCCAGCTGACAGGGTTGGCATATATTATTTAGTCTGAGATTTACAAACCATTTTTGGCCCTTAGATTTTACAGCACCAATGCATTCTCTTGAGTAAACCACCTCAGTGCTATGTAAATGTGCATCCTCAGAATCTGACGTTTGCTCAATTGTGTGCAGCTTTCATGCTTCCATTCTACTTGACAGACATACTCCAGCAAAATTATTTAGTCTACCACATGCTCTACCGATTTTCCCATAAGCAGGGCACTGTTCTTTCTCTCGTACATGCACACTGCCACAGTATTTGTAGGATGCAGGCTTGCTCATAGGTGAGTTGTGGAGGTGATTTTTATGCTGAAACTTGTGCTGGTGGTTCTTCAAGCTTAGCTGTTGCTTGGAGGCTGCATTGATACTGTCAGTCTGTATATCCTGCTCCATAGCTCTCATATGTTTGTCAGTAAGTTCTGCAGTGTTATATATCTCAATTGCTGCTTGTAGGTTTAAATCATGTTTCCTCAACAAATAAGTTCATCTCTCAGAGAGCCATACTCACAGCTTGCTGCTTTTTCTCTTAGCCGCGTGACAAAGTTGTTTATTGCTTCACCTTCTTCTTGCTTGCAGCTGCCAAATATATATCTTTCATATATGACATTTTTATAAGGTCTGAAAAAAGCTTCTAATGCATCTAGGATGGCTTTTGTGTCCCTCTTTTACTCCTCTGTGAGGTTTAAATTATGCTTGTAAACATGGTGGCATTTACTGCCCATCACCCTCCTCAGTGTGGCTGCTTGTACTGCTGCAGGCTTCTCATTTAACCCTGTGGCTAGGGAGTAATCCTCAAACAGCTCTGAAGTCCCAGTTACTGCTGCAATCCCCACTCACCCTCATTGCCTCAGGCAGTGGAATGCTGTTAGCAGCTGTCATGGTGCTGGTTTTCTTGCTTTCATTGCTCAGCTTTCAAGACAGGACTGCAATTGCTACAGGAGGCACAATCAGCTCTAAAGTCTCTCACTGCAAGACTGGCAAGTTCTTAGCATCAGATTAGTAGAAAAAGTGCAGATTCAGATACTTCTGACACCATGTTTCATGTGGTGTAAATAATGACAGTACAAGGCATTAGTGTACAGAAGCCATGATCTTAGCAGAGAACCAACAGGAACAGGAAATGCCAAACAGGAAACAAGTGCAATAGAAATAAATCAGTGCATGTAAGCTAAACACCCATAACACTCTGTCCTGCTCAATATTTCTATGTAAGATTTTAAAATCTAAGACATAAACATAATAACATTAAATAAAAATACAACTATAAAGGCAGTGGGAGTTAAAATGCACTGAAACATGTTATTTTGATTGATATTAATTACTTAATTGTAACCCTGCATCACACACTATAACTGCTTTTCCCAATACAAACCTTTATCTTTGGTATGTCTTTATTACCTTAAAAGTTTTGCTTTCTCTGTCTTCCACTTTGATAAGATGGGTGTCATATGCATTGTTTGTTCAGGCTTTGTTTGATCCTACATTAATTTATGACCTTTGCATATTAGGATCATGTGACTGGTATTACCTTTAAATTGAATACCCCAAGCTTGTTACATCAAGCTAGCTTGTTAGATCAATGCAGCATGTGCAGTTCTCTTACGCCTAGATTTAGAGTTTTGCGGCCAAAGGGGTGCGTTAGCTACGCGTGCTTTTTTCTGGCTGCACCTTTTAAATACCGCTGGTATTTAGAGTTCACAGAATGGCTGGGTTTTCAGTGCGTTAGGCTCCAAAAAGGGAGCGTAGCGCATAATTTAACGCCACTGCAACTCTCGATACCAGCAGTGCTTACGGACGCGGCCAGCTTCAAAAACGTGCTCGTGCACGATTCCCCCATAGAAAACAATGGGGCTGTTTGAGCTGAAAAAAAAACCTAACACCTGCAAAAAAGCCGCATTCAGCTCCTAACGCAGCCCCATTGTTTTCTATGGGGAAACACTTCCTACGTCTGCACCTAACACCCTAACATGAACCCCGAGTCTAAACACCCCTAACCTTACACTTATTAACCTCTAATCTGCCGCCCCCGCTATCGCTGACACCTGCATATTTTTTTAACCCCTAATCTGCCGCTCCGTAAACCGCTGCTACTTACATTATCCCTATGTACCCCTAATCTGCTGCCCCTAACACCGCCGACCCCTATATTATATTAATTAACCCCTAATCTGCCCCCCACAACGTCGCCTCCACCTGCCTACACTTATTAACCCCTAATCTTCCGACCGGACCGCGCCGCTATTATAATAAAGTTATTAACCCCTAATCCGCCTCACTCCCGCCTCAATAACCCTATAATAAATAGTATTAACCCCTAATCTGCCCTCCCTAACATCGCCGACACCTAACTTCAAACATTAACCCCTAATCTGCCGACTGGAGCTCACCGCTATTCTAATAAATGTATTAACCCCTAAAGCTAATTCTAACCCTAACACCCCCCTAAGTTAAATATAATTTTTATCTAACGAAATAAATTAACTATTATTAAATAACTTATTCCTATTTAAAGCTAAATACTTACCTGCAAAATAAACCCTAATATAGCTACAATATAAATTATAATTATATTATAGCTATTTTAGGATTAATATTTATTTTACAGGCAACTTTGTAATTATATTAACCAGGTACAATAGCTATTAAGTAGTTAATAACTATTTAATAGTTACCTAGTTAAAATAATTACAAAATTACCTGTAAAATAAATCCTAACCTAAGTTACAATTAAACCTAACACTACACTATCAATAAATTATTTAAATACAATACCTACAAATAACTACAATTAAATAAACTAACTAAAGTACAAAAAATAAAAAAGAACTAAGTTACAAAAAATAAAAAAATATTTACAAACATTAGAAAAATATTTCAACAATTTTAAACTAATTACACCTACTCTAAGCCCCCTAATAAAATAACAAAGCCCCCCAAAATAAAAAAATGCCCTACCCTATTCTAAATTAAAAAAGTTCAAAGCTCTTTTACCTTACCAGCCCTGAACAGGGCCCTTTGCGGGGCATGCCCCAAAGAATTCAGCTCTTTGCCTGTAAAAAAAAACACATACAATACCCCCCCAACATTACAACCCACCACCCACATACCTCTAATCTAACCCAAACCCCCCTTAAATAAACCTAACACTAAGCCCCTGAAGATCTTCCTACCTTATCTTCACCATACCAGGTTCACCGATCCGTCCTCGGAAGTCTTGATCCAAGCCTCGGAAGTGTTGATCCAAGCCCAAGCGGGAGGCGGAAGAGTGACGTCCATCCTCGGGCTGAAGTCTGGATCCAAGCGGCGGCTGAAGAACTCCATCATCGGGCTGAAGTCGGAAGTCCATCATCGGGATGAAGTCTTCTATCAAGCCGCATCTTCAATCTTCTTTCTTCTGGAGCGGAGCGGACCGGAGCAGAGCCATCTTCTTTCCAACCGACGCGGATCCATCCTCTTCAACCGACGCCTACTTGCCGAATGACGGTTCCTTTAAATGACGTCATCCAAGATGGCGTCCCTCGAATTCCGATTGGCTGATAGGATTCTATCAGCCAATCGGAATTAAGGTAGGAATATTCTGAATGGCTGATGGAATCAGCCAATCAGAATCAAGTTCAATCCGATTGGCTGATCCAATCAGCCAATCAGATTGAGCTTGCATTCTATTGGCTGTTCCGATCAGCCAATAGAATGCGAGCTCAATCTGATTGGCTGATTGGATCAGCCAATCAGATTGAACTTGATTCTGATTGGCTGATTCCATCAGCCATTCAGAATATTCCTACCTTAATTCCGATTGGCTGATAGAATCCTATCAGCCAATCGGAATTCGAGGGACGCCATCTTGGATGACGTCATTTAAAGGAACCGTCATTCGGCGAGTAGGCGTCGGTTGAAGAGGTTGGATCCGCGTTGGTTGGAAAGAAGATGGCTCTGGTCCGCTCCGCTGAAGTCTGGATCCAAGCGGCGGCTGAAGAACTCCATCATCGGGCTGAAGTCGGAAGTCCATCATCGGGATGAAGTCTTCTATCAAGCCGCATCTTCAATCTTCTTTCTTCTGGAGCGGAGCGGACCGGAGCGGACCGGAGCGGAGCCATCTTCTTTCCAACCGACGCGGATCCAACCTCTTCAACCGATGCCTACATAATTTATTTAATAAGACTTAATTAATTTCGTTAGATTTAAATTATATTTAACTTTGGGGGGTGTTAGTGTTAGGGTTAGACTTAGCTTTAGGGGTTAATCCATTTATTGCAGTAGCGGCGAGATTCGGTCGGCAGATTAGGGGTTAATAATTGAAGTTAGGTGTCGGCGATGTTAGGGAGGGCAGATTAGGGGTTATTACTATTTATTATAGGGTTATTGAGGCGGGAGTGAGGCGGATTAGGGGTTAATAACTTTATTATAGTAGCGGTGCAGTCTGCTCGGCAGATTAGGGGTTAATAAGTGTAGGCAGGTGGAGGCGACGTTGAGGGGGGCAGATTAGGGGTTAATAAAGATAATATAGGGTCGGCGGTGTTAGGGGCAGCAGATTAGGGGTACATAAGGATAACGTAGGTGGCGGCGCTTTGCGGTCGGCAGATTAGGGGTTAATTATTGTAGGTAGCTGGCGGCGACGTTGTGGGGGGCAGGTTAGGGGTTAATAAATATAATATAGGGGTCGGCGGTGTTAGGGGCAGCAGATTAGGGGTACATAAGTATAACGTAGGTGGCGGTCGGCAGATTAGGGGTTAAAAAAATTTAATTGAGTGGCGGCTATATGGGGGGACCTCGGTTTAGGGGTACATAGGTAGTTTATGGGTGTTAGTGTACTTTAGAGCACAGTAGTTAAGAGCTTTATAAACCAGCGTTAGCCCAGAAAGCTCTTAACTACTGACTTTTTTCTGCGGCTGGAGTTTTGTCGTCAGATTTCTAACGCTCACTTCAGCCACGACTCTAAATACCGGCGTTAGAAAGATCCCATTGAAAAGATAGGATACGCAAATGACGTAAGGGGATTTGCGGTATGGAAAAGTCGCGGCTGGAAAGTGAGCGTTAGACCCTTTAATGACTGACTCTAAATACCGGCGGTAGCCCAAAACCAGCGTTAGGAGCCTCTAACGCTGGTTTTGACGGCTACCGCCCAACTCTAAATCTAGGCCTTAGTGTGCTAGTTCATAAGTGTAGGGAGTTAGACAAAGGAGTGGACAACAGAAATAACATAATTTATGTAAGAACTTACCTGATAAATTAATTTCTTTCATATTGGCAAGAGTCAATGAGCTAGTGACGTATGGGATATACATTCCTACCAGGAGGGGCAAAGTTTCCCAAACCTCAAAATGCCTATAAATACACCCCTCACCACACCCACAATTCAATTTAATGAATAGCCAAGAAGTGGGGTGATAAGAAAGGAGCGAAAGCATCAGACAAGGAATTGGAATAATTGTGCTTTATACAAAAAAATCATAACCACCACAAAAAGGGTGGGCCTCATGGGCTCTTGCCAATATGAAAGAAATGAATTTATCAGGTAAGTTCTTACATAAATTATGTTTTCTTTCATGTAATTGGCAAGAGTCCATGAGCTAGTGACGTATGGGATAACAGATACCCAAGATGTGGAACTTCCACGCAAGAGTCACTAGAGAGGGAGGGATAAAATAAAGACAGCCAATTCCGCTGAAAAAATAATCCACAACCCAAATCAAAAAGTTTTAATCTTATAATGAAAAAAAATGAAATTATAAGCAGAAGAATCAAACTGAAACAGCTGCCTGAAGTACTTTTCTACCAAAAACTGCTTCAGAAGAAGAAAAAACATCAAAATGGTAGAATTTAGTAAAAGTATGCAAAGAAGTCCAAGTTGCTGCTTTGCAAATCTGATCAACAGAAGCTTCATTCCTAAAAGCCCAGGAAGTAGAAATTGACCTAGTAGAATGAGCCGTAATCCTTTGAGGCGGGGATTTACTCGACTCCACATAAGCATGATGAATCAAAGACTTTAACCAAGACGCCAAAGAAATGGCAGAAGCCTTCTGACCTTTCCTACAACCAGAAAAGATAACAAATAGGCTAGAAGTCTTTCTGAAATCTTTAGTAGCTTCAACATAATATTTCAAAGCTCTTACTACATCCAAAGAATGTAAAGATCTCTCCAGAGAATTCTTAGGATTAGGACACAATGAAGGGACAACAATTTCTCTACTAATGTTGTTAGAATTCACAACTTTAGGCAAAAAATTAAATGAAGTCCGCAACACCGCCTTATCCTGATGAAAAATCAGTAAAGGAGATTCACAAGAAAGAGCAGATAACTCAGGAACTCTTCTAGCAGAAGAGATGGCCAAAAGGAACAAAACTTTCCAAGAAAGTAATTTAATATCCAGAGAATGCATAGGTTCAAACGGAGGAGCCTGTAAAGCCCTCAGAACCAAATTAAGACTCCAAGGAGGAGAGATTGACTTAATGACAGGCTTAATACGAACCAAAGCCTGTACAAAACAATGAATATCAGGATGATTAGCAATTTTTCTGTGAAAAAGAACAGAAAGAGCATAGAACTTGCAGACAAACCTTTTTCCAAACCATCCTGAAGAAACTGTAAAATTCTAGGAATTCTAAAAGAATGCCAAGAGAATTTATGAGAACACCAAGAAATGTAAGAATTCCAAACTCAGTAATAAATCTTTCTAGACACAGATTTATGAGCCTGTAACATAGTATTAATCACTGAATCAGAGAAACCTCTATGACTAAGTATTAAGCGTTTAATCTCCATACCTTCAAATTTAATGATTTGAGATCCTGATGGAAAAATGGGCCTTGAGATAGAAGGTCTGGCCTTAACAGAAGTGTCCAAGGTTGGCAACTGGCCATCCGAACGAGATCCGCATACCAAAACCTGTGTGGCCATGCTGGAGCCATGAGCAGTACAAACGAATGCTCCATTAGGATTTTGGAAATCACTTTTGGAAGAAGAACTAGAGGCGGAAAGATATAAGCAGGTTGATAATTCCAATACTGCTTCCGCCTGAGGATCCCTGGATCTGGACAGATACCTGGGAAGTTTCTTGTTTAGATGAGAAGCCATCAGATCTATTTCTGGAAGTCTTCAGATTTGAACAATCTGAAGAAATACCTCTGGGTGAAGAGACCATTGCGGCTGGAGTTTTGTCGTCAGATTTCTAACGCTCACTTCAGCCATGACTCTAAATACCGGCGTTAGAAAGATCCCATTGAAAAGATAGGATACGCAAATGACGTAAGGGGATCTGCGGTATGGAAAAGTCGCGGCTGGAAAGTGAGCGTTAGACCCTTTAATGACTGACTCTAAATACCGGCGGTAGCCCAAAACCAGCGTTAGGAGCCTCTAACGCTGGTTTTGACGGCTACCGCCCAACTCTAAATCTAGGCCTTAGTGTGCTAGTTCATAAGTGTAGGGAGTTAGACAAAGGAGTGGACAACAGAAATAACATAATTTATGAAAGAAATTAATTTATCAGGTAAGTTCTTACATAAATTATGTTTTCTTTCATGTAATTGGCAAGAGTCCATGAGCTAGTGACGTATGGGATAACAGATACCCAAGATGTGGAACTTCCACGCAAGAGTCACTAGAGAGGGAGGGATAAAATAAAGACAGCCAATTCCGCTGAAAAAATAATCCACAACCCAAATCAAAAAGTTTTAATCTTATAATGAAAAAAAATGAAATTATAAGCAGAAGAATCAAACTGAAACAGCTGCCTGAAGTACTTTTCTACCAAAAACTGCTTCAGAAGAAGAAAAAACATCAAAATGGTAGAATTTAGTAAAAGTATGCAAAGAAGTCCAAGTTGCTGCTTTGCAAATCTGATCAACAGAAGCTTCATTCCTAAAAGCCCAGGAAGTAGAAATTGACCTAGTAGAATGAGCCGTAATCCTTTGAGGCGGGGATTTACCCGACTCCACATAAGCATGATGAATCAAAGACTTTAACCAAGACGCCAAAAAAATGGCAGAAGCCTTCTGACCTTTCCTACAACCAGAAAAGATAACAAATAGACTAGAAGTCTTTCTGAAATCTTGTGATATCCCTTTAAGACTTTCTGACTATCAGCACTTCCTCCTATTTAAGGAAGTGCTTTTCCATTACTCAGTGCCTGAAAATTAAAGTGGATTCTCCCATCCTGTGTTACTGCTCTTTCCAAGCAGTATACTTTTCCCTTTCAGGTCTTAAGTATTTTATTTTTTGAAGGCTGTTTGTGTCTCAAAGTTTGCTGCACTTCTTTCCTGATTCTTTTGGACTGATACTTCTAATCATATCCCTACGCTACCGGAACTCTATCACACGCGGCTGAAGCCGCACTCACACAAGCTGCTACCGGAACGCCGCTCTCTACTAATCTCCGGTTTAGCACTTACTCTGCTGTTATTACCGCTCTCCACGCTACACCATCGCTTCTGGGGAAATCTGGTCTTGTCACCACGCTGGTTTGGGTATCGTATTGTATACAAATCATAAGGTTTCCAAATATAACGCTAAGTGTCTTTACTTACCTGAGGTGTATTACACTGAATTAACCTCCTCCTTGCTGGTCAATATTGCGTGTGTGTTGGAACATTGTATATATATTTTAGAGTGTTTGTGTGAGTGCGTGAAACTTAAGGAAAGATATTTGAACATTACTTTATCTAGAGTTGAACTCTATCACTTCGTTTCTTATCCTGAATATAAAGGATTTTTTCTCATTTTTTCTTTTTCGATAATATTAAGGAATCATTGCTTATATTATAGAGGCTTAATAAGTTTCTCTCATAAGATTTATTATTATCATTCATAGAGGTTTAAACCATACTTTTCACTTCAATTACTAAAAGTAAATGCTCACCTTGTACATGCTAGTAGAACAAGTTATATTTACTTGCTGTTTACAAGAATAGAGCTACATTCCATTTATTTTATTGTTTATTATTTTTCTCTGAAGTTTGGTGAGACAAAATTATCACAGAATTTTCAGGCTTAAAAAAATAAAAAAAATTTTTTTATTTGGAAGATGGATCCCAATGAAATTAAAAATGAATTTTCTAATATTCATCAAAAACTAGAATATCTTGCTAGAGCCTTAACAGAGGTACAAACTGAAAATAAAGCTCTCAAAACCTTAATAAAAGATTGTATGTCAGGGAAAGAAGCAGGAATTGCTGAACCTCACATACAATACCCACAACCCTTCTCTGGCAAGCGCAGCGATTTCAGGGATTTTAAAAGTGCATGCAAACTTCTTTTCTCACTTAGACCTAAAACATACCATAGTGAAAGGATAAAGGTCTGTACCACTATATCCTTCCTCCAGGGGGAGCCACGCTCCTGGGCCAATAGATTCTTTGAAAGTGAACATCCAATATTAGATTCGCTTGAAGAATTTTTTCTAGCTATGACTGCCTTGTATGAGGATTCCCACACTCAAATAACAGCTGAAAATAAACTAAGATCTATGAGACAGGGGAAAAGAAACATTGAAAAATATATTACTGAATTTCAAATGTGGATAGATGACTCTCAATGGAACGAGATCAGCTTAAAGAACCAATTCAGATTGGGTCTCTCTGAATCCCTTAAAGATGAATTGTCACGATTAGAGATGCCTGACACACTTAATGGGTTGATGAAATTAAGCACCACTTTGGACCGAAGGTTACGTGAAAGAAAGGCTGAAAGAGCTTCCTATAAAGTTGTGCCCAGACGTTCCTATCCCTGTTCTACAACCATGGAAAAAGCTGTTTCAAACCAGGTTCCTATGGAAATTGGAACTATAAGGGGTCCTCTAACCCCAGAAGAAAAAACCAGACGCAGATTAGAAAATCTCTGTCTTTATTGTGGACAAAAGGACCACTCCGTCACAAATTGTCCATCTCTATTGAGACAGAAAAAGGGTAAGGGTAGTTTCAATCACAATATTTTTCACATTACCCAAAATCCACATCTCACTCTCACCTTTTCTTTACAGTGGGATCAGAAAAACGTGCGATCTAACGCTTTGATTGATTCTGGGGCGTCAGGAAATTATATAGATATAGCATATGTTAAGCTCAATAAAATTCCAACTGTTGTCAAAACACATCCTGTTTCAGTTAAACTTATTGATGGTTCTATTATACAACAGGGCCCCATTA
This sequence comes from Bombina bombina, assembly GCF_027579735.1. NCBI lineage: Eukaryota > Metazoa > Chordata > Amphibia > Anura > Bombinatoridae > Bombina > Bombina bombina. Next base: position 337,161,435 of record NC_069502.1, on the reverse strand, counting down.
CCCATCAGACAATCCCTTTACTCATAACAACTGACCAAGGACATTCCGAATATATTACTTTTGACCTCATACCTATCTACATGCATACTATCATCTTAGGATTTAGCTGGTTACAAATACATAATCCTCATATTGACTGGTCATCACCACAAGTAAACTTTGACTCTGACTATTGTATAAAGACTTGTTTTCCCTATCAGGTAATCTCTACTATAGAACATGAGCTGCCTCAAATTTATCAGGACCTGGCAGAGGTGTTTGACCTCAAGGAGGCAGAAAACCTCCCACCACATAGGGAATTTGACTGTCCCATTGATTTAATACCGGGATCTCAAATACCACATGGAAAGATTTACCCTCTTTCACAAGAAGAATTGGTATATCTAAGATCATATTTAGATGAAAACTTGCGAAAAGGGTTCATCTCACACTCAACATCCCCTGCTGCTGCAGGACTGTTTTTAGTACGCAACAAAGATGGAACAATAAGACCTATTATTGACTACAGGGCATTGAATGAAATAACAATTAAAAATAGGTATCCTCTACCTCTCATACCAGAGTTACTCGAAAGATTAAATGAGGCCACGATCTACTCAAAATTAGATCTAAAGGGCGCTTATAATCTTATTCGCATAAAGGAAGGACACGAATGGAAAACCGCGTTCAGAACTCGTTATGGTCTTTTCCAGTATAACGTAATGCCCTTTGGTCTAAGCAATGCTCCCGCAACCTTCCAACATTTTATCAACGAGATTTTTCATGATCTAATGGATATCTGTGTCATCATATATCTAGATGATATTCTGATTTATTCGAAATCTTCCATAGAACATGAAAAACATGTTAGGTGGGTTCTTACTCGTCTCAAGGAGCATAAGTTATATGCAAAGCTGGAAAAATGTGTTTTCCATGTCTCTAAAATAAAGTTTTTGGGTTATATAATTACCCCAAACAAAATAGAAATGGATCCTGAAAAAGTAGCCGCAATTAAAGACTGGCCTATACCCACTACAGTAAAAGCATTACAGCGATTTATTGGTTTCGCAAATTATTACCGTAAATTTATTAAAAACTTCTCCTCAGTGATAAAACCACTAACACAATTAACTAGTATAAAACAGCGCTTTAAGTGATCTGAACAAGCCCAGAAGACTTTTGATAGTCTTAAGGAAATGTTCACAACAGCTCCAATACTAACACTACCTAAATTTGATCAACAATTCCTGTTGGAAGTTGATGCATCGAACACAGGCATTGGGGCTATTCTTTCCCAACAAAATAAGGAGACAGGTGAAGTTCATCCCATTGCGTTCTATTCAAGAACTTTGACTTGTGCTGAAGCTAACTATAGTGTTGGAGACAAAGAACTCCTTGCTATTAAGTGTTCACTAGAACAATGGAGACACCTACTAGAAGGATCAGTAATTCCATTTCTTATTTATACTGATCATAAAAACTTAGAATACTTAAAGAAGAATAAGACTTTAACAGCTAGACAAGCAAGGTGGTCACTTTTTTTAGATCGCTTTAACTTTTTAATAACTTATAAACCTGAGAGTCAAAACACAAAGGCAGATGCACTTTCTCGTATTCATGAGTTACTTCCTCATGAACAACCTAACTTCACTATCCCTCCAGAAAAGATAATAAGTACCTTAACACCCTTAGAAGAAGAGATTTACACTGCTCTAAAACATGATTCAATACCACTACAGAATCGTTCTAAAGATCCTACTACAGGTCTTTTTTATCATGAGGAAAAGTTATACATACCTGAGAAAATAAGGTCTTCCATTCTCACACATACCCATGATGACACCATATCTGGTCACCCAGGGATACAGAAAACCATTGAACTTACCCGTCGTAAGTTTTGGTGGCCAGGGATGAATAAATACATTTATGATTACGTCTCTAGGTGTGAGAATTGCGCTAGAAATAAAATTGAACATAAAAAACCCATAGGGTTACTTAGACCTCTGCCCATTCCAGATAAACCATGGAGTACTATTGCCATGGATTTTATAGTGGAGTTACCTGCATCACAACAATATAACACTATCATGGTAGTAGTCGACCATTTAACAAGACTGGCTCATTTTATTCCACTCAAGGGATTACCAACTGCCATGACTACAGCTAAAGTATTTCTTGATCAGGTTGTAAGACTACACGGTTTACCCTCTAATATTATTACTGATAGGGGTACCCAATTCACCTCTTCCTTCTGGAGATCTTTGTGTAAGCTACTGAAAATTGATCATCGCTACACTACTGCTTTCCATCCACAGACAAATGGGTTGACAGAAAGACTGAACCAGACCATTGAACACTTTTTACGTTGTTATATTTCACATTTACAAGATGACTGGCTAATTTACCTTCCTATGGCAGAATTTACTCATAATAATTCATTGTGTTCCTCAACCAAAACATCCCCCTTTTTCGCAACTTATGGGTACCATCCTAACACTATAACCTTGTCCCACAAAACAGTGAATTCCCCTTCAGCTTTAGATTTTTCTTCCAAACTTCAAGATCGATTGAAAGTATTGAAAACACATCTAGCTGAGGCTAAGGAATACCAAAAGAAATACTATGATCGGAAACATTCGATTGGACCTGAATATAAAATAGGTGACTTAGTGTTACTCTCTACTAAAAACCTCAAACTTCAGGTCCCTAGCAAGAAATTGGCTAACCAGTTTCTGGGACCTTACCCTGTAGAGCAGATAATAAATCCCAATGTGGTCAAGCTCACGTTACCCAAGGATTACAAGTTTCATCCCACCTTCCATATTTCATTATTGAAACCTTTTCATTCAATGACACGCACGGCAGTTGATCTTCCGCCTCCTATCTCAGTGGATCTTCAAGAGGAATTTGAAGTTGAATCAATACTGGATTCTAGGATTCGACGACAAAGATTAGAATATCTCATCAGATGGAAGGGTTATGGTCCAGAGGATGATTCCTGGCATCTTCATTCAGAAGTTCATGCCCCTCGTCTGGTGAAGTCATTTCATCATCGTTACCCCCTTAAACCTGGTCTGGAATCCCCTGGGGGTGATTTCCTGAGAAGGGGGGGATGTGATATCCCTTTAAGACTTTCTGACTATCAGCACTTCCTCCTATTTAAGGAAGTGCTTTTCCATTACTCAGTGCCTGAAAATTAAAGTGGATTCTCTCATCCTGTGTTACTGCTCTTTCCAAGCAGTATACTTTTCCCTTTCAGGTCTTAAGTATTTTATTTTTTGAAGGCTGTTTGTGTCTCAAAGTTTGCTGCACTTCTTTCCTGATTCTTTTGGACTGATACTTCTAATCATATCCCTACGCTACCGGAACTCTATCACACGCGGCTGAAGCCGCACTCACACAAGCTGCTACCGGAACGCCGCTCTCTACTAATCTCCGGTTTAGCACTTACTCTGCTGTTATTACCGCTCTCCACGCTACACCATCGCTTCTGGGGAAATCTGGTCTTGTCACCACGCTGGTTTGGGTATCGTATTGTATACAAATCATAAGGTTTCCAAATATAACGCTAAGTGTCTTTACTTACCTGAGGTGTATTACACTGAATTAACCTCCTCCTTGCTGGTCAATATTGCGTGTGTGTTGGAACATTGTATATATATTTTAGAGTGTTTGTGTGAGTGTGTGAAACTTAAGGAAAGATATTTGAACATTACTTTATCTAGAGTTGAACTCTATCACTTCGTTTCTTATCCTGAATATAAAGGATTTTTTCTCATTTTTTCTTTTTCGATAATATTAAGGAATCATTGCTTATATTATAGAGGCTTAATAAGTTTCTCTCATAAGATTTATTATTATCATTTATAGAGGTTTAAACCATACTTTTCACTTCAATTACTAAAAGTAAATGCTCACCTTGTACATGCTAGTAGAACAAGTTATATTTACTTGCTGTTTACAAGAATAGAGCTACATTCCATTTATTTTATTGTTTATTATTTTTCTCTGAAGTTTGGTGAGACAAAATTATCACAAATCTTTAGTAGCTTCAACATAATATTTCAAAGCTCTTACTACATCCAAAGAATGTAAAGATCTCTCCAGAGAATTCTTAGGATTAGGACACAATGAAGGGACAACAATTTCTCTACTAATGTTGTTAGAATTCACAACTTTAGGCAAAAAATTAAATGAAGTCCGCAACACCGCCTTATCCTGATGAAAAATCAGTAAAGGAGATTCACAAGAAAGAGCAGACAACTCAGGAACTCTTCTAGCAGAAGAGATGGCCAAAAGGAACAAAACTTTCCAAGAAAGTAATTTAATATCCAGAGAATGCATAGGTTCAAACGGAGGAGCCTGTAAAGCCCTCAGAACCAAATTAAGACTCCAAGGAGGAGAGATTGACTTAATGACAGGCTTAATACGAACCAAAGCCTGTACAAAACAATGAATATCAGGATGATTAGCAATTTTTCTGTGAAAAAGAACAGAAAGAGCATAGAACTTGCAGACAAACCTTTTTCCAAACCATCCTGAAGAAACTGTAAAATTCTAGGAATTCTAAAAGAATGCCAAGAGAATTTATGAGAACACCAAGAAATGTAAGAATTCCAAACTCAGTAATAAATCTTTCTAGACACAGATTTATGAGCCTGTAACATAGTATTAATCACTGAATCAGAGAAACCTCTATGACTAAGTATTAAGCGTTTAATCTCCATACCTTCAAATTTAATGATTTGAGATCCTGATGGAAAAATGGGCCTTGAGATAGAAGGTCTGGCCTTAACAGAAGTGTCCAAGGTTGGCAACTGGCCATCCGAACGAGATCCGCATACCAAAACTTGTGTGGCCATGCTGGAGCCATGAGCACTACAAACGAATGCTCCATTAGGATTTTGGAAATCACTTTTGGAAGAAGAACTAGAGGCGGAAAGATATAAGCAGGTTGATAATTCCAATACCAATACCAATACCGCTTCCGCCTGAGGATCCCTGGATCTGGACAGATACCTGGGAAGTTTCTTGTTTAGATGAGAAGCCATCAGATCTATTTCTGGAAGTCTTCAGATTTGAACAATCTGAAGAAATACCTCTGGGTGAAGAGACCATTCGCCCGGATGTAACATCTGGCGACTGAGATAATCCGCTTCCCAATTGTCTATACCTGGGATGTGAACCGCAGATTTTAGACAGGAGCTGGATTCCGCCCATACAAGTATCCGAGATACTTCTTTCATAGCCTGAGGACTGTGAGTCCCACCTTGATGATTGACATACGCCACGGTTGTGACATTGTCTGTCTGAAAACAAATAAACGATTCTCTCTTCAGAAGAGGCCAGAACTGAAGAGCTCTGAAAATCGCACAGAGTTCCAAAATGTTGATTGGTAATCTCGCCTCCTGAGATTCCCAAACCCCTTGCGCTGTCAGAGATCCCCATACAGCTCCCCAACCTGAAATACTTGCATCTGTTGAGATCACAGTCCAGGTTGGACGAAAAAAAGAGGCCCCTTGAATTAAACGATGATGAACCAACCACCAAGTCAGAGAAGATCGAACATTGGGATTTAAGGATATTAATTGTGATATCTTTGTATAATCCCTGCACCATTGGTTCAGCATACAAAGCTGGAGAGGTCTCATGTGAAAATGAGCAAAAGGGATCGCGTCTGATACAGCAGTCATGAGACCTAGAATTTCCATGCACAAAGCTACCGAAGGGAATGATTGAGACTGAAGGTTTCGACAAGCTGAAACCAATTTCAGATGTCTCTTTTCTGTTAGAGACAAAGTCAAGGATACTGAATCTATTTGGAAACCCAAAAAGGTTACCCTTGTCTGACGAATCGAGGAACTCTTTGGTAAATTGATCCTCCAACCATGTCTTTGAAGAAACAACACAAGTTGATTCGTATGAGATTCTGCAGAATGTAAAGACTGAGCAAGTACCAAGATATCGTCCAAATAAGAAAATACCGCAATACCCTGTTCTCTGATTACAGAGAGAAGGGCACCTTGGAGCTGTTGCTAGGCCAAACAGAAGAGCAACAAACTGGTAATGCTTGTCTAGAAAAGAGAATCTCAGGAACTGATAGTGGTCTGGATGAATTGGAATATGAAGATATGCATCCTGTAAGTCTATTGTAGACATATAATGCCCTTTGCTGAACAAAAGGCAGAATAGTCCTTATAGTCACCATTTTGAATGTTGGTATACTTACATAACGATTCAATATTTTTAGATCCAGAACTGGTCTGAATGAATTCTCCTTCTTTTGTACAATGAACAGATTTGAATAAAACCCCAGACCCTGTTCCAGATCTGGAAATGGCACAATTACCCCAGCCGACTCCAGGTCTGAAACACATTTCAGAAACGCCTGAGCCTTTACTGGGTTTACTGGAATGCGTGAGAGGAAAAATCTTCTCACAGGCGGTCTTACCTTGAAACCTATTCTGTACCCTTGAGAAGCAATGTTCTGAATCCAAAGACTTTGAATCGAATTGATCCAAACATCTTTGAAAAATCGTAACCTGCCCCCTACCAGCTGTGCTGGAATGAGGGCCGCATCTTCATGCGGATTTGGGAGCTGGTTTTGACTTTCTAAAAGGCTTGGATTTATTCCAGACTGGAGAAGGTTTCCAAACGGAAACTGTTCCTTTAGGGGAAGGGTCAGGCTTCTGTTCCTTATTCTGACGAAAGGAACAAAAACGATTAGCAGCCCTATATTTACCTTTAGATTTTTTGTCCTGAGGCAAAAAGGCTCCCTTCCCCCTAGTAACAGTTGAAATTATTGAATCCAACTAGAACCAAATAATTGAAAATTTTAAGGTAATAAAAATATTATTCATATGCATTTTCCCAAAAAATGAAACTGACAGTCTGAAAGAAGGAACACTGATTATCCTGAATCATGGCAAATATATGTTTAAAACATATATTTAGAACTTTACATATAAAGTGCCCAACCATAGCTTAGAGTGTCATGAATAAAATAAGACTTACTTACCCTAAGACACTCATCTACATATAGTAGATAGCCAAACCAGTACTGAAACGAGAATCAGTAGAGGTAATGGTATATAAGAGTATATCGTCGTTCTGAAAAGGGAGGTAGGAGAAGAAATCTCTACGACCGATAACAGAGAACCTATGAAATAGATTCCCTAGAGGAAGACCATGGTATTCAAATAGGCAATACTCTCTTCACATCCCTCTGACATTGATTGCACTCTGAGAGGAAAACCGGGCTTCAGCCTGCTGCGAAGCGCATATCAACGTAGAATCTAACACAAACTTACTTCACCACCTCCATGGGAGGCAAAGTTTGTAAAACTGAATTGTGGGTGTGGTGAGGGGTGTATTTATAGGCATTTTGAGGTTGGGAAACTTTGCCCCTCCTGGTAGGAATGTATATCCCATACGTCACTAGCTCATGGACTCTTGCCAATTACATGAAAGAAAAGTACTTTCAAATCTTCCAAATTAACTGCAAACATGCTACATTTTCTAATATCTGCATTATCCTTTTCCTCCCTTCTCCTTAAAGTCACAGCTCTTCCTTTCACAAACAGCACTCAGACAACTCATATTTCTCCTTCTCTTCTACCTTCCCCCGTCTACAACACACATGAACACTATTCCTATCTCACATCCCTCAGCCAGCCATGCTTCACTGATCGTAAACTTAAAAACTCACATATGACACATTCTCATCTCCCTTTGCTCACCAACTTTCTTCTTCTTGCAGCTGGGGATGTCTCGCCTAACCCAGGTCCACCCTCTGCTTCCTTCAGCTCACTGCCCCAAATGACACCTCATACACCCTCTAAACCTCATTAATTGCACCTCTGTTAGTACACCCCAATTCTCTTGTGCCCTTTGGAATGCACGATCTGTATGCAATAAGCTTACATCTATGCAAAACCTATTTATTTCACTTAACCTGTTAACCCTCACTGAAACTTGGCTTTCCTCCTCTAACACAACAGCTGTAGCCTCTCTTTCCTATGGTGGCCTGCACTTCATTCACACTCCCAGGCCAGGAGACAAACAAGGAGGGGGAGTAGGAATTCTCCTGTCTCCACACAGTACCTATCACTGCATTCCTTCACCCCCTCTCTTTCCTTTTCATCTTTTTCAAGTTCATGCTATCCGCATCTTATCCCCTCTAGCTCTTCGTGTTGCAGTTATTTATCAGTCCCCTGGCCCTGCATCACAATTTTTGGTAAATTGATCCTCCAACCATGTCTTTGAAGAAACAACACAAGTTGATTCGTATGAGATTCTGCAGAATGTAAAGACTGAGCAAGTACCAAGATATCGTCCAAATAAGAAAATACCGCAATACCCTGTTCTCTGATTACAGAGAGAAGGGCACCTTGGAGCTGTTGCTAGGCCAAACAGAAGAGCAACAAACTGGTAATGCTTGTCTAGAAAAGAGAATCTCAGGAACTGATAGTGGTCTGGATGAATTGGAATATGAAGATATGCATCCTGTAAGTCTATTGTAGACATATAATGCCCTTTGCTGAACAAAAGGCAGAATAGTCCTTATAGTCACCATTTTGAATGTTGGTATACTTACATAACGATTCAATATTTTTAGATCCAGAACTGGTCTGAATGAATTCTCCTTCTTTTGTACAATGAACAGATTTGAATAAAACCCCAGACCCTGTTCCAGATCTGGAAATGGCACAATTACCCCAGCCGACTCCAGGTCTGAAACACATTTCAGAAACGCCTGAGCCTTTACTGGGTTTACTGGAATGCGTGAGAGGAAAAATCTTCTCACAGGCGGTCTTACCTTGAAACATATTCTGTACCCTTGAGAAGCAATGTTCTGAATCCAAAGACTTTGAATCGAATTGATCCAAACATCTTTGAAAAATCGTAACCTGCCCCCTACCAGCTGTGCTGGAATGAGGGCCGCATCTTCATGCGGATTTGGGAGCTGGTTTTGACTTTCTAAAAGGCTTGGATTTATTCCAGACTGGAGAAGGTTTCCAAACGGAAACTGTTCCTTTAGGGGAAGGGTCAGGCTTCTGTTCCTTATTCTGACGAAAGGAACAAAAACGATTAGCAGCCCTATATTTACCTTTAGATTTTTTGTCCTGAGGCAAAAAGGCTCCCTTCCCCCCAGTAACAGTTGAAATTATTGAATCCAACTAGAACCAAATAATTGAAAATTTTAAGGTAATAAAAATATTATTCATATGCATTTTCCCAAAAAATGAAACTGACAGTCTGAAAGAAGGAACACTGATTATCCTGAATCATGGCAAATATATGTTTAAAACATATATTTAGAACTTTACATATAAAGTGCCCAACCATAGCTTAGAGTGTCATGAATAAAATAAGACTTACTTACCCTAAGACACTCATCTACATATAGTAGATAGCCAAACCAGTACTGAAACGAGAATCAGTAGAGGTAATGGTATATAAGAGTATATCGTCGTTCTGAAAAGGGAGGTAGGAGAAGAAATCTCTACGACCGATAACAGAGAACCTATGAAATAGATTCCCTAGAGGAAGACCATGGTATTCAAATAGGCAATACTCTCTTCACATCCCTCTGACATTGATTGCACTCTGAGAGGAAAACCGGGCTTCAGCCTGCTGCGAAGCGCATATCAACGTAGAATCTAACACAAACTTACTTCACCACCTCCATGGGAGGCAAAGTTTGTAAAACTGAATTGTGGGTGTGGTGAGGGGTGTATTTATAGGCATTTTGAGGTTGGGAAACTTTGCCCCTCCTGGTAGGAATGTATATCCCATACGTCACTAGCTCATGGACTCTTGCCAATTACATGAAAGAAAAGTACTTTCAAATCTTCCAAATTAACTGCAAACATGCTACATTTTCTAATATCTGCATTATCCTTTTCCTCCCTTCTCCTTAAAGTCACAGCTCTTCCTTTCACAAACAGCACTCAGACAACTCATATTTCTCCTTCTCTTCTACCTTCCCCCGTCTACAACACACATGAACACTATTCCTATCTCACATCCCTCAGCCAGCCATGCTTCACTGATCGTAAACTTAAAAACTCACATATGACACATTCTCATCTCCCTTTGCTCACCAACTTTCTTCTTCTTGCAGCTGGGGATGTCTCGCCTAACCCAGGTCCACCCTCTGCTTCCTTCAGCTCACTGCCCCAAATGACACCTCATACACCCTCTAAACCTCATTAATTGCACCTCTGTTAGTACACCCCAATTCTCTTGTGCCCTTTGGAATGCACGATCTGTATGCAATAAGCTTACATCTATGCAAAACCTATTTATTTCACTTAACCTGTTAACCCTCACTGAAACTTGGCTTTCCTCCTCTAACACAACAGCTGTAGCCTCTCTTTCCTATGGTGGCCTGCACTTCATTCACACTCCCAGGCCAGGAGACAAACAAGGAGGGGGAGTAGGAATTCTCCTGTCTCCACACAGTACCTATCACTGCATTCCTTCACCCCCTCTCTTTCCTTTTCATCTTTTTCAAGTTCATGCTATCCGCATCTTATCCCCTCTAGCTCTTCGTGTTGCAGTTATTTATCAGTCCCCTGGCCCTGCATCACAATTTTTGGACCACTTTGAAGCCTGCCTTCCACATTTTCTCTCTTATAATGTCCCTTCTCTCATCTTAGGGGACTTCAACATACTATAGAAAAAGTGAAAAATATGTAATGCTCACTTCACAACATTCTATACCATAAAGCTTATAGTGCAACCTAGAAAGGAGATTCAATACATACATAAAAGGAGAAAGTAGATCTCACAAAATAAGTGAGGTCTAAATTTCAAGGAAAAACAGCACCTATAAGTATTTATCACAATAAATAAGTAAAAAGTCAGATACAATAGATCTATGCAAAAAAATATATAATACATTTATTAGGAGTACAATTATCGAACATATAAACTTTAAAATCATATGAGTGAGGTGAGTCTGGTTTGCCGCTACTTCTACTTGTTTGGGGATCCCCTCTTCACCGCGATTATCCTCTGTCACTTGTACACACTCCTGTTTGTGGGAACACTCCTTGTTGATGGAACACTGCATGTGGATAAGTATTCACCTGACTGGTGCGCTGGAAACAACGCTGGCTGCGTTTTTACTTCACACTATCTGAAAGTGCAGTATCCATGGTTCCGTCTAACTATCGACCGATCTCCTTACTTCTCTTTGCTTCAAAATGATCTGAAACGACTGGTCTATAATTGGTTAACTCAATTTCTCACAACTAACTCCTTACTTGATCCACTACAATCTGGTTTCCGCCCTAAACACTCAACAGAAACTGCTCTTGCTAAAGTAACAAATGACCTGTTATCAGCTAAAGCAAAAGGCCACTACTCCTTACTAATTCTTCTTGACCTATCCGCTGCTTTTGACACAGTCGTCCATCCTCTCCTCCTAAAAATACTACATTAATTTGGCATCCGAGACACAGCCCTCTCCTGGTTTGCCTCATATGTCTCAAACCGCTCTTTTTCAGTTTTCTTTAACATATCTTGCGATCCTATGCCTCTCTCAGTTTGAGTACCGCAAGGCTCTGTCTTGGGCCCCTTGCTTTTCTCTCTCTATACATCCTCCCTTGGAAAACTTATAGCCTCCTTTGGATTCCAGTACCACCTATATGCTGATGATACCCAAATCTATCTTTTCTCTCCTGATATCTCTCCCTCTTTACTCAACCAGATTTCCAACTGCCTCTATACAATTTACTCTTGGATGTCTTCACACTACCTCCAACTTAATCTGTCTAAAACTGAGCTGCTTCTTATTCCCACCTCTTCAAGACATCCAACACCTGACATTTCTCTGACGATTGCAGACTCTATTCTCAACACCTCACCCCAGTTCCGCTGTCTTGGGGTCAAATTCAACCCACATATACTAGCACTTACCAAATCCTGCCATTCACACCTACGCAATATTTCCAGTATTCGTCCCTTCCTTTCTCAAACATCTACAAAAATACTAATTCATTCCCTCATTTTGTCACGCATTGATTACTGCAATCTACTCCTAAATGGCCTTACACAAAACACTGCCTCTCCTCCCTCCAATCTATTATAAATGCTTCTGCTAGACTCATCCACCTAAGTCACCAATCTACATCAGCTGCTCTGCTCTGCCAGTCTCTACACTGGCTCCCCATACACTCCAGAATACAATTTAAAGTATTAACCCTAGCTTACAAAGCACTAAACAGTCTAACTTCCAACTATATTTCCTCTCTCATCATGAAATATTCCACATCCCATCCTGTTCGATCAACCTCAGACCTACGTCTCTCCATTCCTGTTATCTCTATGTCCCACTCCCAACTCCAAGACTTTGCACATGCTACTCCTGTCCTCTGGAACTCTCTACCCCGCTCCATAAGACTGTCTCCAACCTCGTATGGCTTCAGACGCTCCTTGAAAACCCACCTATTCAGAGAGGCATACCATCTCTCCTCCATCCCTCATCCGAACCAAACTAATACATGAACTGCCTGACTCACTGCTTCAACTACAACCGATGTAACAAGCTACCCCAACCTTATATCTCTGCACCCTAAACCTGTAGACTGGGGTAGGCCCTTTTCCTCCTGTACTAGATTTGTTTAGTTTTGTTATGTTTTGTTTTTTATCACAAATCCTTGTCATTGTATACCCCTATCATTGTACCCAGCGTTAAATTAGGCGGCGCTATACAAATAAATGATAATAATAATACTTGATATGGAAAGTTATTTGTTTTTTGTTTTTTTTCATCAATAGCAGATGCTGAAATGTTTAACCATGCAGTCCATGGGAAATGCAGTTTTAAAACTGCTCCATAATTTCCTGTGGAAAGTAGGGCACAACTTGCAGGTGTCTCCAGTTTTAAAGGGACATTATTATTTTTTTTCTTTCATGATTTAGGAAGAGCATGTCATTTTAAACAACTTTCTAATTTACTTATATTATCTAATTTGCTTCATTCTCTTGATATTCGTTGCTGAAAAGCATATCTAGATATGCTCAATAGCTGCTGATTGGTAGATGCACATAGATGACTCGTGTGATTGGCTCACCCATGTGCATTGCTATTTCTTCAGAAAAGGATATCTAATGAAGGAAGAAAATAAGATAATATATATTGGAATATTATTTAAAATTATATTCTCTACCTGAATTATGAAAGAACTTTTTGTGGTTTAGTGTCCCTTTAAGCCTTCTTACTAATTTTAATGATGACTGCCCCAGAAGTCTGTTATCTAATAGCTTGCAGATCCAATTATCTAAGCCAATGACGGCAATCTCAACATCTCCATCTATAGAATTAGGTGCTAGGCCTAGGCCTTAACCTTACAGTCTCCAATTTTCAAATACTATTCACTGCTATATGTAATGAGGGTTTTGAAATAACTCAGGGGATCCACATTCCTCATTACAAACACATGGGCACTACCTTTCCTTTCAATACCTGTGTAGCTGAATAATTACTGCTAGCTGATCTAATGTTGGCAGGAAAGTTTTACGATTCAAAACTGTTAAAGTCAGTTTTGGATAATAATAATTACAAAAATTAGACCTCCATGTTTAAAACAGGTAATTTGTATGTGCCTATGTGGCCCAAAAACTGCCATAGTGGTCCTTTAGAGGGTTAATGGGATGAGCATAAATGAAAAACCCACAATAAACCCATCTGGAGTTACTGGGCTGTAATGTGATATAGCCCTGATTTATATAATGTGATTTCTCACACTGAGCTATAGCTTATAGACATTTTCCAATGTCATTTAGGCAATCAGCAAAGACAGCTGAAGAGGAGTCACATAATTGGGATTTAAAGTAAAAAATGTATTTGATCATTAGAAAAGGGAATGAGCTGTCTATTGTTAGATTTCTGTTTGTAACATATACTGTACAATAGATTTTTCCCATTAAGCTGCTATTTAGTGTCTCCTTTTGCTGATTGTGCTGCATAGCCAACAAGTAGTATATACTCTAAATAACATTAACTGCAGAAATATGTCTACATTTGATGAACGCTGCATCTTTCAAACCATTGAAGGGTCTACTGTGAGTTCCTGCCTACAGATGAAATTCCTTCTAATTCTTACTTTTCTGTAGTGTTTATTATTTTTAGAATTCTGGTAGTGAAGAATACTTTCCTGCATTTCTAACTCCCTGGTAGATGTTAGACCTTGGACCCCACATGATGAACAGTGCCAGTTATAATTACGTGCACAAATCAATGGTTTGTATATTTATTTATTTTTATTTGCATTAAAATATAAACTCTTGAGCAGCAAAAGTAGCAGTTTTTGCTTCTGCCATGTAAATTTCAAGAATTATCTGACTTGCAAACAGATTTTTTTTGTTTGTTTTATGGCAAAATTTACACCTACATCATTGCTACTATACAGTACTACTATAATATGACCATTCGAACATTGTAATTAGAATTCAAAGATAATCAGAAGATTGTTCAAAGTCACACTGGGTTGTATTAAAAATATAAATGTAAAGTGCTAAATAAAATCCTACATTTTCCTTCTCCTAACCCACCCTGCTGAAAGTAGCTTTTCTGTGCATTGGCTAATATAGAAAATGAGCAAACAGAAAACAATTTCTCTTGTTAAAGGGACAGTCTAGTCCAAAATAAACGTTCATGATTCAGATAGAGAATGTAATTTTAAACAATTTTCCAATTTACTTTTATCATCAATTTTGCTTTGTTCTCTTTGTATTCTTATTTGAAAGCTAAACCTAGGAGGTTCATATGCTAATTTCTAAGCCCTTGAAGGCTGCCTCTGATCTCAGGGCATTTTTACATTTTTTTCACCAGTAGAGGGTGTAAGTTCATGTGTGTCATATAGATAACACAGTGCTCATGCACATGGAGTTCAGGTGAGCAAACTCTGATTGGCTAAAATGGATGTCTGTCAAAAGAACTGAAATAAGGGGGCAGTTTGCAGAGGCTTAGATACAAGGTAATCACAGAGGTAAAAAGTGTATTAATATAACTGTGTTGGTTGTGCAAAACTAGGGAATGGGTAATAAAAGGGATTATCTATCTTTTTAAACAATAAAAATTCTGGTGTAGACTGTCCCTTTACCTAATTTTTTAATGTCTCTAGGTAGTGGTTTAATTTGTAGTTTATTTAGGGGCTATTACTAAATGTACCACATATACAACTGCAATATGTCTTATACATAACTATATTCATGCCCAGAGGAAAACCGCTGAGAAGCTGCTTCTAGTGTACTGATAGGCGCATGTGGGTGCATGCTCTCTGCTTTACAGTAATAGCTATTGGTGAGGAAGGAGCAGCTATGGGCACGAACAAGTAGCAGCTATCTATAGCCGTGCATGTGAGACACCACTTAGGTTCTGTTTGCTGGTGTCAACATAAGTTTGCATTCCCCATGCTGATAGCTATTGGATAGCAGAGATTAGCTATAGCCAATCATGTGAGACAACACTGAGAGGCAGCATGCTGGTGTTCTCATAAGTTTGTATGCTCCGTGCTTCACAGTTGTGGCTAGTGGGCAGCAGTAGCCATTCATGTAAGATACAACTAAGACGCTAAACGTTGGTGTGCTGCTGTGCACATGAAATTTAATGATAGGGAGGAGGAATTAGCATTAGCCATGACCATGGGACACCTCTGAGAAGCTGCTTTCTGGTGTCCACATGAGTTTGCATGTTCCCTACTTCATACTAATGGCCAATAAGAAAGAGGGATCAGCTATAGCCATGCATGTGAGACACCACTGAGACATTGCTTGGTAGTGTGTCCTCATACATTTGCATGCTAATACTTATAAATACTTTTATACATACTGTATACAGTATATATATATATATATATATATTGTATATATATATATATATATATATATATACATATATATATATATATATATATATGAACAAAAGGAGGCACTCGCTGGTATTTTAATGAGTGAATATAATCTCTTAAACGCGGCGTTTCGGGGGGACACTCCCCTTCCTCAGTCTGAGGAAGGGGAGTGTGTCCCCGAAACGTCATGCTTAAGAGATTAAATTCACTCATTAAAAGACCAGCGAGTGCCTCCTTTTGTTCTTATATTTAATTGTTGGCACCCTGGCAGTTGAAATTGAGGTGAGAGTGCTATCTCTGAACATTATATACTGTATATATATATATATATATATATATACTATAATTGCGTTTGTAATGTCCGTCGCCAACAGCAGTTGCGCACGCATCACGCATCACCCTGCCATTTTCGGAATCCTCTTCATACGATCGCCGCCATACACTGAATAGTAGCTCTCATCCTATTGGCTGATTTGAATTTGAAGAATCAAATCAGCCAATAGGAATTCCAAGGGACGCCATCTTTAATCGTGTACCTTGAATTCATTATTCAGTGTACGGTGGCGATCGTACAAAGAGGATCCTCCACGCTCCATGGCTCCGCGGTCGTGGGTCTTCAGTTCCAGGGTTTCTGGTCTTCAGTTCCAGGGTCGCCGGTCTTCAGTTCCAGGGTCGCCGGTCTTCAGCTCCAGGGTCTCCGGTCTTCAGCTCCATGGTCATCGGTCTTCAAATCCCCCCTCCGCTTTGCGCCAAATTGTTCCTGGAAGAAGAAAGAAGACGTTGCCGCTTGGAAGAAGACTTCACCGTCTGGAACAGGACCTTCTGCACCGGACTTCAGGAATGGTGAGTACCAACCTGGGGGTTAGACTTAGGTTTTTTTATTTTTTTTGGGGGGGGGGTTGTTTTATTTAAAATAGGGATGGGCAGTAAGAGTAAGCTAAATGCCCTTTTAAGTGCAATGCCCAAACAAATGCCATTTTCAGGGCAATGGGTAGTTTAGGTTTTTTAGTGTTAGGTTCTTTTATTTTGGGAGGGTTTGGTGGGTGGGAGGGTTTACTGTTAGGGGGGACTTTGTGTATTTTTAATGTAAAAGAGCTGTTTATCTAGGGGCAATGCCATGCAAAAAACCCTTTTAAGGGCTACTGGCAGTTTATTCTTAGATTAGGGGGTGTTTTATTTTGGGAGGGCTTTTTATTTTCATAGGGATTAGGTTTAATTTTGTAAACTTTGGTAATTTGTTTTTTTATTTTCTGTAATATTAGATTTGATTTATTTTCTGTAACTTAGGTTTAATTTTTGGGGGTTAGACTTAGGTTTTTTTTAAAATATATATTATTATTATTATTTTTTATTAGGGGTGGGCAGCAAAAGAGCTGAATGCCCTTTTAAGGACAATGCCCATACAAATGCCCTTTTCAGGGCATTGGATAGTTTAGGTTTTTTAGTGTTAGGTTTATTTATTTTGGGGGGTTTGGTGGATGGTGAGTTTTACTGTTAGCGGGGACTTAGAATGTGTGGTAACTGCAAAAGAGCTGTTTAACTTAGGGCAATGCCCTACAAAAAGCCCTTTCGAGGGCTATTGGTAGTTTAGCATTAGATTAGGGGGTTTACCGTAAGCAGCATTCAGGTGGATTCTTTCACCACCCTGCCATTTTCGGAATCCACCTGGATGGCAGGGTGGTGAAAGAATCCACCTGGATGCTGCATAAGCTGCATCCAGGTGGATTCAGTAAAATATTATGTATAACTATTAATGCAGCTGTCTTACCAAAAAAAAAAAAAAAAATTATGAAATAAACAGACAGGGCATGAATAGGTAAGAAAAGTTATAATTGCCTTAAAACAAAAGGGGTGATGTCTCCCAACTGTTGTCTGCTAACCTTATGGTGTATTAAAGGGACATAAAACCCAGCATTTTTCTTTTATGATTTAGATAGAACATACAATCTTAAATAACTTAATGTTCTTTGTTTTCTTGTTATCGTGTGGACGTGACTACAGCAGTATATGGCAGCAGTTTTGCAACCATGTTATATACATTAGCAAGAAATCTCGATGGTAGCACTATTTTCTCTCATGTAGTAATTCAGTCGTGCACGCTACCTATACACAAAGAGAGTGGGCACTGAGATGTAAAAGAACTTTATTTATATTCAAAACAACAGACGATAAAACCATACAGGATAGCAGACATGCTACCTACCTGGGTTTCTTCAACAAAGAATAACATGAGAGCAAAACAAATTTCTTAATAGAAGTAAATTAGAGACTTTTTAAAAATTGTATCCTCTACCTAAATAATGAAAGAAAAATTTGGGGTTTAATACCCCTTTAACTTTTTATTGTATTTGAATGTTTAGATTTTTTTATTATGTTTTTATATTTAATTAAAATATGTATTTTAACCCCTTCAGGATGAGGGTAATGGACAAGATCAGAACAAAGTTCCGATGTTAACAAACCGGAGAAGCAGGAAGTCATGTGATCGCCAGTGCAATCACGTGACTACAAGAACGCTGATTGGATCTGGGCGACTACCTATGATACTAACCACGTCCCCCCCGTCAGATCTTCCTGTTTCAACACGGAAAGGAGCAGGACACTTCAAATGTTATGACGTTCCATGACGTTCTAGCAGAGTTAAAGCCTAATGCTGTTAGGACGTCATGGAACATCCTAATAGCGTCAACAGGTTAAATTTGTATGTTCTTTCTCTTTATTTCATAAACTATTTTCTTTCTGTTTAAAAACCTATACTTTAATATTATATAACCCTACACAGACTGTATTTGTTATGCTATTGTGAATAGTCTATAGAAAGAGAAAAACAGACTGATGTTTAATGGAACAGTTTAGCTCGCTTTTTTAAATAAAAAGGGTTTTGAGATATTCTTGTATAAATTGTATTTTATTGCTCTGAAACACAATTCTGAAACACCCAGAAACGGCTGCTTTCTGAAATGTACAAAGCTTAACTTAATGCTAACAATAATCTTTGTTTGCTTGTCAAGGGATTAAACAACATTAATAAATTGTTAAACGTAGGCACTCTGATTTTTCCCATGACACATTCCGTTACGCAAAACCTTTCGCAGTTTAGTAATGTTTGGATATACACTAAGCTCTTTAGAATAGTAAATCCATTTTTTTTAATTTGCCACCAGATGGGCGTATGATGTGTCATATAGTAGTTCCCTGATGATTCCCATTATAGGTTTAAATATAGTTTAAAATGTTTTATTTATATTCATTTTTACCGCCTTCTTCAAAATACAGCAGAAACCTAATGTGAAATTAGTCATCAGAAAATGTAACAAGAATAGACAATTTCCTTAACCATGGCTGCTGTTTAAGTTAAAGGGATATGAAAGGCAAACATGTTCTTTTGTGATTCAGATAGAGAATACAATTTTAAAAAGTTTCTAATTTACTTCTATTATCAGAATTGCTTCATCACCATGGTATTTTTTATTGAAAATACCAAGATACCAAGATACCAAGGCAGGAAATAGTGCTGCCATCTAGTGTTCTTGCAAATGGATAACATTCTTGCAAAACTGCTGCCATATAGGGATCAATTTATCAAGCCCTTCTTCCCACTTTGACTGCAGGTTCGCACAAGTGAACCTGCAGAATTTATCAAGCTGCAGCCACCATACTGCTGCTTTCCTCCCCTTCAATCTCTCCGCCTCGCCCGACCAGGAAGATTGAAAGCTCCTGCCCATGCATGATTAGCTGTGAGCAGGCAGGTGGCATGGTTGCACGCGTGTGCACAGGAGTGCTCGTGTTCAATAGTAAATGCGGGCAGCGGATTGCTGCCCACCAGAAAAGACAGACGGACAAGAGCAAATATAAGCCCAGCTGTTTATAGATCACCTCTACCTATTTGCTCCCTATAAATGTTATCTTGTATACCGCCTATGTTTATAGCGCTGCGGAATACGTTCGTGCTCTACAAATACCTGATAATAATTATAATAATAAAATATGTCCGCCCCTGTCCCGCCCGTGGATGATAAATGGAGCGCATAATATGCCAGAAATGTGTATACTTCTGAGCTTACATCCCTGCTTTTCAACAAAAGATACCAAGTAAGCAAAGAAAATTTGCCTTTAAAAAAATTCTTTGCAGGACCTTACAGTACTGACTTTTTAGATAATCTCGCTGGACGAGAGAGCTTTAGATCATGGGGCCTAGATGCAGTGCAATGTTTCCTATTATAAAGGGAATCACTTTTCTTATAGAAACATAATGAGAGCATCATTTGGTCTTCATATTTATCTTTAATTCAACAACATTTGAATCCCAACTGTTGCAATTCAAATGTGTTTTTTTTTTTTTAATAAATGCAGGTGAAATATTGCATTTAAGATAATGTAAGGTCCAAAGATGACTTTCTCTTATGAGAAATTCAGCTTATTCGTTTTGATCATTTTACGTTTTTAAGTAGTAATGAGAATTAAAGGTGTAATGGTACAAGAATTTTGACGAGTTCATCAGAAAAATACGGAACTAATAAAATGCAACAGAAGGTAAAGCATTTGAATGCTATTACAAGATGTTTTTCAGCACTCTAGGAAGCCTGTACTTCTCATTTTCATTTTTGTATCAGAACCTAAATCTGCTGAAGCAAAGTGAAAGAGATTAAGGACATTGTACACTAGATTTTTATTTGCATAACTGTTTTGTAGATGACCCATTTATATAGCCGGTCTGGGAATGTTTTTGTAAAAATATATACGGCCAGATTACGAATTTTGCATTAGGAGCTGTGCAGTGCTAACGAGCAGTTTTTTCTCACCGCTCACTTACCTGCAGTGCTGGTATTACAGGTTTTTACAAACCCGGCGTTAAAAGGCAAGAAGTGAGCATAGAGCAACATTTTGCTCCATACTGCACTCCAATACCAGCGCTGCTTTAGTCAACAGTGAGCTGGTCGTACGTGCTTGTGCATGATTTCCCCATAGACATCAATGGGGAGAGCCGGCTGAGAAAAAGTCTAACACCTGCAAAAAGCAGCGTAAAACTCAGTAACGCAGCCCCATTGATTCCTAAGGGGAAACACATTTTATATTTACACCTAACACCCTAACATGAATCCCGAGTCTAAACACCCCTAATCTTACACTTATTAACCCCTAATCTGCTGCCCCCGACATCGCCGACACCTACATTATACTTATTAACCCCTAATCTGCTGCCCCAACATCGCCGACACCTACATTATATTTATTAACCCTTAATCTGTCGCCCCCAATGTCGCCGCAACCTACCTACACTTATTAACCCCTAATCTGCAGCCCCCAACGTTGCCTCCACTATATTAAATGTATTAACCCCCTAAATCTAAGTCTAACCCTAACACCCCCTAACTTAAATATAATTTAAATAAATCTAAATAAAATTACTATAATTAACTAAATTACTCCTATTTAAAACTAAATACTTACCTATAAAATAAACCCTATGATAGCTACAATATAACTAATAGTTACATTGTAGCTAGCTTAGGGTTTATTTTTATTTTACAGGCAAGTTTGTATTTATTTTAACTAGGTAGAATAGTTACTAAATAGTTATTAACTATTTAATAACTACCTAGCTAAAATAAATACAAATTGACCTGTAAAATAAAACATAACCTAAGTTACACTAACACCTAACACTACACTACAATTAAATAAATTAACTAAATTAAATTAGCTAAATCACAAAAAAAAACACTAAATTACAGAAAATAAAAAACAAATTACAGATCTTTAAACTAATTACACCTAATCTAATAGCCCTATCAAAATAAAAAAAGCCCAACCAAAATAAAAAAAAACCTAGCCTAAACAATATCAATAGCCCTTAAAAGGGCCTTTTGCGGGCCATTGCCCCAAAGTAATCAGCTCTTTTACCTGTAATAAAAAATACAAACAACCCCCCCAACAGTAAAACCCACCACCCACACAACCAACCCCCCAAATAAAATATTAACTAAAAAACCTAAGCTCCCCATTGCCCTGAAAAGGGCATTTGGCTGGGCATTGCCCTTAAAAGGGCATTTAGCTCTTTTGCAGGCCCAAAGCCCTAACCTGAAAAATAAACCCACCCAATACACCCTTAAAAAAATCCTAACACTAACCCCCGAATATTCACTTACCGGGAGAAGTCTTCATCCAAGAGGCAAGATGTCCTCAAGAAAGCTGGCAGAAGTGGTCCTCCAGACGGGCAGAAGTCTTCATCCAGATGGCATCTTCTATCTTCATCCTTCCGGCGCGGAGCGGGTCCATCTTCAAGACATCCGACGCGGAGCATCCTCTTCAAATGACGGCTTCTTCGCAATGAATATCTCTTTAAGTGACATCATCCAAGAAGGCGTCCCTTAGATTCCAGTTGGCTGATAGAATTCTACCACTACTTTCCCTGCAAACCCTGCTGACTCGCACTGCACATTTGGACCAAAGTGTCCCGCAAGTTATGGCTGCTCCTGTTTCCGCTCATGCACCTAGTCCTACAAGGAGCATGTCCAGTTCTGCACCTCTACCGCAGCGATATGGAGGTGATCCTAATCAGTGCAGAGGGTTTTTGAACCAGGTGGGCATTTACTTTGAGATGTTACCTCAGGCGTTTCCCTCTGACAGAGCTAAGGTGGGACTTCTCATCTCTTTACTCTCTGACACAGCTCTTGCCTGGGCTAATCCCTTGTGGGAGACTAATAAACCTGTGATTTCAAACTACCCTGAATTTGTGGCCTCCTTTCGAAGGGTATTTGATGTTCCGGCTCACTCCTCCTCTGCTGCTAAACGACTCATGTCCAATCAGCAAGGTACAAGATCTGTTGCTCAGTATGCCATTGAGTTCTGTAAGCTTGCCGCAGAGGTAGGTTGGAACAATGAAGCCCTTGTTGCCGCCTTCTTTCATGGGCTCTCTGATGCGATTAAGGACAAAGTTGCTGTCAGAGATTTACCAGAAGATCTCGAGGCATTGGTGTCTTTTTTATCCTAATTGCCATCAGACTAAGTGAAAGGCCCTCTTTCAAGGAGCACTTGCGGAAGCCTCCTTTTCCGTTGTATCCTACGTGTTCATTCCCACCCATGCCTCCCTCTCCTCCCATGCCTCCTGGTCCCAAGTCACCAGGTACTGCTGAGCCGATGCAGTTGGGATTCATGCGTCTCTCCTTGGCGGATAGGGCCTTTAGGAGGAGGGAGGGGCTCTGCCTCTATTGTGGGTTACAGGGCCACCTTTTGAAGTCTTGTCCTACACGGGGGCAGACCTTGGGTGGTTTATCCTCGTCCCCGGAACCACTAAAGGAGGAAACTTTGGTCACGGTTGTCCTTTCCTGGGTGGACTCCTCCATAGTCACCCAGGCTCTTGTTGACTCTGGTGCTGCGGGCTATTTCATTGACAGTGCTTTTGTATCAAAGCACTCCATTCCTGTTTTGCCTCGGTCCATTCCGCTTGCTATTGAGGCCATTGATGGCAGGCCCCTTCAGCCCGCACTTGTAACTCACAAAACTGCTCCGTTATCCATGGCTGTTGGGGCTCTCCATTTTGAAACCCTCCAGTTCCAGGTGATAAACTCTCCGCATTTTCCGGTTGTTCTGGGTTATCCCTGGCTCCAAAAGCACAATCCCAGTCTCGACTGTCGCAGGTCAGAAAATTTGTCGTGGTCTCCGCAATGTATTTCCACTTGTCTTCGGAAACCAGTTAAAGTCTTGTGCACGTCTTCAGTATCTCAATTGCCAGAGGAGTACCGAGAGTTCCTAGACGTTTTTGACAAGGTGCATGCCGGTACGTTGCCTCCTCACCGGTCTTACGATTGTGCCATAGACCTGCAACCCGGAGCCATTCCTCCTCGGGGCCGGGTTTACCCTCTGTCTGTTGCGGAGAATTGTGCTATGGAGGAGTATGTTGCCGATGCTCTGTCGCTGGGGATCATCCGCAAATCCTGCTCTCCTGCAGGGGCTGGCTTCTTCTTTGTGAAGAAAAAGGGTGGCGAGTTAAGACCATGCATCTATTATAGGGGTCTTAATCATCTTACCATTAAGAATGCTTACCCTATTCTGCTCATTACGGAACTCTTTGACTGCCTCAAGGGAGCTACGGTCTTTACTAAACTTGATTTGAGAGGAGCATACAATCTCGTTAGGATCAAGGAGGGCCACGAATGGAAAACAGCATTTAACACCAGGAGCGGGCATTATGAGTATCTTGTAATGCCCTTTGGCCTATGTAATGCTCCGGCTGTTTTCCAGGAATTTATTAATGATGTCCTACGAGATATGTTGCAACAGTGTGTTGTGGTGTACTTAGACGACATCCTCATACACTCACCCACACTTGAGGCTCATCGTCCTGATGTTACACGGGTTCTTCAGAGACTACATGAGAATGGTCTGTTTTGTAAACTCGAGAAATGTAAGTTCCATCAGACTCAAGTAACCTTCCTAGGTTATGTTATCTCCGTTGCAGGGTTCTCCATGGATCCTGACAAGTTATTTGCAGTTCTGCAGTGGCCTCGCCCAGTTGGTCTTCGGTCTATTCAATGTTTTTTGGGGTTCGCCAATTACTATAGAAAGTTTATTAAAAACTTTTCTTCATTGGTCAAACCTATCACAGACATGACCCATAAAGAGAATGATCCACTCCATTGGTCACCTACTGCCATTAAGGCCTTTGATAGTCTTAAGACTGCCTTTGCTGCCGCTCCAGTTCTGGCTCATCCTAACCCCGTCCTGCCTTTCATTCTTGAGGTTGATGCATCTAAGACTGGAGTAGGTGCCCTCTTGTCTCAACGTCCTACGCCTGACGGTTCCTTGCATCTGTGTGGTTTTTTCTCTAAGAAATTGTCTCCAGCGGAGTGCAATTATGAAATTGGTGACAGGGAATTACTGGCCATAATTTTGGCACTCAAGGAATGGACGCATCTTCTCGAGGGTACTAGCGTGCCAGTGCTCGTTCTTACTCACCACAAGAATTTAACTTATCTATCTGAAGCAAAACGTTTGTCGCCCCGACAGGCTAGATGGGCGCTATTTTTGTCTCAATTTAATTATGTGGTCTCCTACCTGCCTGGTAGTAAGAATGTTAGGGCTGATGCCCTCTCTCGACAATTTTCACCTCTGTCCAAGGAGGAGTCTGTACTTACTCCAGTTATACCTCCTGACCATATTTTGGCTACCATACGTACTAATTTGACTTCTCCCTTGGGGGAGGAGATCCTGGCTGCACAAACCAATGCACCTCCTGAGAAACCTAGTGGTAAGTGTATTGTTCCTGAGAGTCTCCGAACTAAACTTTTGCACACTTACCACTATCCTAAAGCCGCAGGTCACCCAGGCAAGAACCAAATGATTTGATCTGTCACTCAACAATTCTGGTGGCCAGCTCTTCGTTATGATGTTGCTGCATATGTTGCCTCCTGCTCAGTTTGTGCACAGAATAAGACTCATCGACGTCTTCCTGTGGGTCTTCTTCAACCTATTGCTAATGGTGAGCGTCCTTGGACACATCTTTCCATGGACTTCATTGTTGAGCTTCCTGTTTCCAATGGTAATACTGTTATCCTTATGGTGGTTGACCATTTTTCTAAAATGTCACATTGCATTCCCTTGAAGAAGTTGCCTACCGCTCAGGAGCTTGCTTCAATTTTTGCCCGGGAGGTCTTCCGTTTACATGGGTTACCCAAGGAGATAGTGTCGGACCGGGATAGTCAGTTTGTCTCCAGATTTTGGCGTTCCTTTTGAGCTCAAATGGGGATTCAGCTTTCCTTCTCCTCGGCATATCACCCTCAATCCAATGGGGCTGCAGAACGGTCTAATCAAGCTCTGGAACAGTTCCTCCATTGCTATGTCTCAGATCACCACAATAATTGGTCTGAACTGTTACCTTGGGCAGAGTTTGCTCGTAATAGTGCTATTAACGCTTCCTCCAAGTTATCCCGGTTCATGGCGAATTATGGGTTTCAACCATCCTTGTTGCCCGATTCATTCATGTCTCAGGGTATTCCGGCTTTGGAGGAGCATCTCCGGCAACTCCATTCCACGTGGGTGCAGATTCAGGATTGCCTTCATCATTCTATGCAGCGCCAAAAGTTCCAGGCTGATCGTAGGCGTCTGCCCGCGCCTTCCTACCAGGTTGGTGAGAGAGTTTGGCTGTCCTCCCGCCAACTTGAACCTTTATGTGCCTTCCAATAAACTTGCTCCCCGTTATATTGGTCCTTTTCGAATACTCCGACGGGTCAGTCCTGTGGCCTACGCTCTTGACCTTCCTCCTGCAATGCGTATCTCCAATGTTTTTCATGTCTCCCTCTTGAAACCATTGCTTTGTAATCAGTTTACCACTGTGTTGCCTCGTCCCCACCCTATCTTTGTTGACAACCATGAGGAGTATGAGGTCAGCAGCATTATTGACTCTCGTATGTCCAGAGGCCGCGTACAGTATTTTGTTCACTGGAGGGACTACGGTCCAGAGGAGCGTTCATGGGTTCTCTCCTCTGATGTTCATGCTCCCGCCCTCCTCCGTGCTTTCCATGCCCATTTCCCCAATAAGCCTTTTGTCCTACCGTGGGGGAGGGGTTGTTTAGGGGAGGGTACTGTCAGGGTTTTTTCCCTGATATGTTTGCCATGTGCTGCTGGCAGCCATTGTATTCACCTCTCTTCCTGAATCTGGTACATACTGTGTGATGCTGCTCATTTCCTGCACTTCCTTTTATGGCCAGACTGGTGTAAATCATCCGTGTGAGACAGGATGCAGTTCAGAATTGTGATGTCATCACTTATTATTTAATGGGCCTCTGTTCAGTATGCTTTGCCCTTGCGTTGTCTCAGACCTGTTTGTGAGAGCTCCTGTGTATTACCTGGCTGTCTGACGTCCCTCCTGGTTTCTGATCCCTGGCTTCTTCCTGACTCTGCTGTTCTCCTTGTTCCTGATTCTGGCTCGTCTGACTATTCGTTTTGGCTCCTGACTCGGCTCGTCTGACTACCAGTTCTGGTTTTGATTCCTGACTTGTTATTTGACTTGTGGACTTTTTATTATTTTTTGCTATTAATAAAGGTGTGATTATTTTTGCACTTCTTGTCTCAGTCTGATTCCTGGCACCCTGACAATCAGTATCTGTACATATTCTTCTTTATAGTAGTGTCTATTTTATGCAGTTATATGAAAACTGGTGTATACTGTCCTTTGACAAAACCATATGTGTCTGTTTCTAAGCCAGTTGTGACTCTAGGGTGTGTGCTAGGTACTCTATTTATAGCTGTAGCCCCCTAAAACACTAACTCCTAGATTTTGAGTTCTGCGTTAGCCATCAAAGCCAGCGATAGGGGCTCCTAACGCTGGTTTTGGGCTACCGCTGGTATTTAGAGTCAGTCAGGAAAGGGTCTAACGCTCACTTTGCAGCCGCGACTTTTCCATACCGCAGATCCCCTTACACCATTTGCGTATCCTATCTTTTCAATGGGATCTTTCTAACGCCAGTATTTAGAGTCTTGGCTGAAGTGAGCGTTAGAAATCTAACGACAAAACTCAAGCCGCAGAGAAAAGCCAGGAGCTAAGAGCTTTCTGGGCTAACGCCGGTTCATAAAGCTCTTAACTACTGTGCTCTAAAGTACACTAACACCCATAAACTACCTATGTACCCCTAAACCGAGGTCCCCCCACATCGCCGCCACTCTAATATTTTTTTTTAACCCCTAATCTGCCGACCGGACACCGCCGCAACCTACATTATCCCTATGTACCCCTAATCTGCTGCCCCTAACACTGCCGACCCCTATATTATATTTATTAACCCCTAATCTGCCGCCCCCAACGTCGCCGCCACCTACCTACAATTATTAACCCCTAATCTGCCGACCGGACTTCACCGCTACTATAATAAAGTTATTAACCCCTAATCCGCCTCACTCCCGCCTCAAAACCCCTATAATAAATAGTATTAACCCCTAATCTGCCCTCCCTAACATCACCGACACCTAACTTCAAGTATTAACCCCTAATCTGCCAACCAGACCTCACCGCTACTATAATAAATGTATTAACCCCTAAAGCTAAGTCTAACCCTAAACCTAACACCCCCTAAGTTAAATATAATTTTTATCTAATGAAATAAATTATTTCTATTTAAAGCTAAATACTTACCTGTAAAATAAACCCTAATATAGCTACAATATAAATAATAATTATATTGTAGCTATTTTAGGATTAATATTTATTTTACAGGCAACTTTGTATTTATTTTAACCAGGTACAATAGCTATTAAATTGTTAATAACTATTTAATAGCTACCTAGTTTAAAAAATTACAAAATTACCTGTAAAATAAATCCTAACCTAAGTTACAATTAAACCTAACACTACACTATCAATAAATTAATTAAATAAAATACCTATAATTATCTACAATTAAACCTAACACTACACTATCAATAAATTAATTACATACAAATACCTACAAATAAATACAATTAAATAAACTAAAGTACAAAAAATAAAAAAATAACTAAGTTACAAAAAATAAAAAAATAAATTACAAACATTATAAAAATATTACAACAATTTTAAGCTAATTACACCTACTCTAAGCCCCCTAATAAAATAACAAAAAACCCCAAAATAAAAAAATGCCCTACCCTATTCTAAAATAAAAATTGAAAAGCTCTTTTACCTTACCAGCCCTTAAAAGGGCCTTTTGCGGGGCATGCCCCAAAGAATTCTGCTCTTTTGCCTGTAAAAAAAAACATACAATACCCCCCCAACATTATAACCCACCACCCACATACCCCTAATCTAACCCAAACCCCCCTTAAATAAACCTAACACTAAGCCCCTGAAGATCTCCCTACCTTGTCTTCACCACGCCGGGTAATCCGTCCAGTAGAGGGTCCGAAGTCTTCATCCAAGCCCAAGCGGGGGCTGAAGAGGTCCATCATCCGGCTGAAGTCTTGATCCAAGCGGGGGCTGAAGAGGTCCATCATCCGGCTTAAGTCTTCTATCAAGCGGCATCTTCAATCTTCTTTCTTCCGGCTCCATCTTCATCCTGCCGACACGGAACATCCATCCTGGCTGACGACTTCCCGACGAATGACGGTTCCTTTAAGGGACGTCATCCAAGATGGCGTCCCTCAAATTCCGATTGGCTGATAGAAACCTATCAGCCAATCGGAATTAAGGTAGGAAAATTCTGATTGGCTGATGGAATCAGCCAATCAGATTCAAGTTCAATCCGATTGGCTGATTGGATCAGCCAATCAGATTGAGCTCGCATTCTATTGGCTTATCGGAACAGCCAATAGAATGCAAGCTCAATCTGATTGGCTGATTGGATCAGCCAATCGGATTCAACTTGAATCTCATTGGCTGATTCCATCAGCCAATCAGAATTTTCCTACCTTAATTCCGATTGGCTGATAGAATCCTATCAGCCAATCGGAATTCGAGGGACGCCATCTTGGATGACGTCCCATAAAGGAACCGTCATTCGTCGGGAAGTCGTCGGCCAGGATGGATGTTCCACGTCGGCGGGATGAAGATGGAGCCGGAAGAAAGAAGATTGAAGATGCCGCTTGATAGAAGACTTCAGCCGGATGATGGACCTCTTCAGCCCCCGCTTGGATCAAGACTTCAGCCGGATGATGGACCTCTTCAGCCCCCGCTTGGATCAAGACTTCAGCCAGATGATGGACCTCTTCAGCCCCCGCTTGGATCAAGACTTCAGCCGGATGATGGACCTCTTCAGCCCCCGCTTGGGCTTGGATGAATACTTCGGACCCTCTTCTGGACGGATCGGTGATACCCGGCGTGGTGAAGACAAGGTAGGGAGATCTTCAAGGCTTAGTGTTAGGTTTATTTAAGGGGGGTTTGGGTTAGATTAGGGGTATGTGGGTGGTGGGTTGTAATGTTGGGGGGGTATTGTATGTTTTTTTTTACAGGCAAAAGAGCAGAATTCTTTGGGGCATGCCCCGCAAAAGGCCCTTTTAAGGGCTAGTAAGGTAAAAGAGCTTTTCAATTTTTATTTTAGAACAGGGTAGGGCATTTTTTTATTTTGGGGTGCTTTGTTATTTTATTAGGGGGCTTAGAGTAGGTGTAATTAGCTTAAAATTGTAATATTTTTATAATGTTTGTAAATTATTTTTTTATTTTTTGTAACTTAGTTCTTTTTTATTTTTTGTACTTTAGTTAGTTTATTTAATTGTATTTATTTGTAGGTATTTGTATGTAATTAATTTATTGATAGTGTAGTATTAGGTTTAATTGTAGATAATTGTAGATATTTTATTTAATTAATTTATTGATAGTGTAGTGTTAGGTTTAATTGTAACTTAGGTTAGGATTTATTTTACAGGTAATTTTGTAATTATTTTAACTAGGTAGCTATTAAATAGTTATTAACTATTTAATAGCTATTGTACCTGGTTAAAATAAATACAAAGTTGCCTGCAAAATAAATATTAATCCTAAAATAGCTACAATATCATTATTATTTATATTGTAGCTATATTAGGGTTTATTTTACAGGTAAGTATTTAGCTTTAAATAGGAATAATTTATTTAATAAAAAATAATTTATTTTGTTAGATTTAAATTATATTTAACTTAGGGGGGTGTTAGGGTTAGGGTTAGACTTGGCTTTAGGGGTTAATACATTTATTAGAGTAGCGGCGACGTCCGGTCGGCAGATTAGGTGTTAATACTTGAAGTTAGGTGTTGGTGATGTTAGGGAGGGCAGATTAGGGGTTAATACTATTTATTATAGGGTTTTTGAGGCGGAGGGAGGCGGATTAGGGGTTAATAACTTTATTATAGTAGCGGTGAGGTCCGGTCGGCAGATTAGGGGTTAATAAGTGTAGGTAGGTGGCGGCGACGTTGGGGCGGCAGATTAGGGGTTAATAAATATAATATAGGGGTCGGTGGTGTTAGGGGCAGCAGATTAGGGGTTCATAGAGATGACGTAGGTTGCGGCGGTGTATGGAGCGGCAGATTAGGGGTTAATAATAATTTGCAGGGGTCAGCGATAGCGGGGTCGGCAGATTAGGTATTAATAAGTGTAAGGCTAGGGGTGTTTAGACTCGGGGTACATGTTAGGGTGTTAGGTGCAGACTTAGGAAGTGTTTCCCCATAGGAAACAATGGGGCTGCGTTAGGAGCTGAACGCTGCTTTTTTGCAGGTGTTAGGTTTTTTTTTCAGCTCAAACGGCCCCATTGTTTCCTATGGGGGAATCGTGCATGAGCACGTTTTTTAAGCTGGCCGCGTCCGTAAGCACCGCTGGTATTTAGAGTTGCAGTGGCGGTAAATTATGCTATACGCTCCCTTTTTGGAGCCTAATGCAGCCCTTCTGTGAACTCTAAATACCAGCGGTATTTAAAAGGTGCGGGGGAAAAAAGCACGCGTAGCTAACGCACCCCTTTGGCTGCAAAACTCTAAATCTAGGCGTTAAAGATGAAAGCTACCCTTAACTTTAAAGACAGCAACCTTTTGTACATATATTATCGTTTAGGATTTCCCTTGATCTCAACATTTATCTATCTAGTCTGCTGACCATTTCATCAAATTAATTGGGGCATTATTTTTAGCTAAAATGCAGGGGCAGATTTTAATACCACCAGAAACTACATTACTGAATATTATTGCTGTGTCAGATGATGAATAAT
The DNA here is from genome assembly GCF_027579735.1 of Bombina bombina. Classification (NCBI taxonomy): domain Eukaryota; kingdom Metazoa; phylum Chordata; class Amphibia; order Anura; family Bombinatoridae; genus Bombina; species Bombina bombina. The sequence goes on along the minus strand of NC_069502.1, from coordinate 337,129,954 downwards.
TAATCAGACTTCTTCAAATGATCAATATTTTTTAATGATTACTGTTTTTGATAAATCCTAAATTTCTAAGTCATTCCTTACCTAGTACTCAGATGTTATGCAATATTGCAGAATGCTGAAAAACACAAGGATCAAATAGTTACAGAATTTAAACTCCCTCATGAAACATCAATTTAATTTAATACAGATGAAATAAAGAAAAATAATTCAAAATTCCTCATTACCACCTTCCACAATCGTAGCATCACCCAAGACTGTTCTAATTCATTGTTGTCTGACTAGTTCTAATATAAAAAGAGAGATGTAAATATTATCAAATTATATTTTTATTATATTTTATTATTATTATTATATTTTTTGCTATTAATAAAGGTGTTATTATTTTTGCACTTCTCGTCTCAGTCTGATTCCTGGCACCCTGACAGGGTGTCATATAATCATGAGGGTTTTCTAAGGTGAAGATTGTATAGAGGCTGAGAATATCCAGTGTAAGAAGACAGACAGGGGAGATACATAATTATACATAGAGCATATACTGACATAATATATATATCAGGGGGGGATACAAAATTGTCAAAAAAAGATAAAAAATAAAATAATAACATTAATCATAATAATGGCATAAGTGTGGACGTGAGCTTATCTGTTTACCTATGTATAAAGATTGTAGAATATTTCATGTGATTGACTGTATAAAATAAAAAAACTTTTGGTTACGTGTCGAGAACTCAGAGTCCGCATTTAGGGGCCTATTTATCAAGCTCCTTCAAGCTCGTCGGAAACAGAAGTTATGAAGCAGCGGTCTAAAGACAGCTGCTCCATAACTTGTCCACCTGCTCTGAGGCCGCGGACAGAAACCAACCCGATTGAATACGATTGGGTTGATTGACCCACCCTGCTAGTGGCCAATTGGCTTCAAATCTGCAGGGGGCAGTATTGCACAAGCAGTTCTGGTGAACTGCTGGTGCAATGATAAATGCCAACAGCGTATGCTGTCGGCATTTATCGATGTGCAACAGACATGATACACTACATCGTATCATGTCCGCTCGCACTATGTTAAATATACCCCTAGTCCAGTATCTAATGTATTGAAGTGCATTATCATTTTCATTTCAAATGTTTTTCTTTCCATGATGTTTTTGAAGTTACCTCTAAGAATCTTGATTTTGACGTTTTAGATGGAGTGGTCAGGTTGAGTGAAATGGTGACCAACAGGGGTACATTATTTTGTTTCACAGAGATTTTTGACTGAGTTTCTGTGTAAGTTCATCCATAGGTGCAGTTTTTGGGTTGTTTATCCAATATAACATCCCATATCACATGCAGTGCAATGTATCATGGACCCGATCATCGCCATGCTGTTACGGCTCCTGGATCTGTCCCTGCTGCAGCCTTTAGCATCATGTTGCTAAGTAATGTGATGCACATTCCTGTGCCGACCGGCTTTGATGATGTCAGGCGGGCTATTTACTCTCGGCTGCTCGGGTCCTCAGCGCCCGTTTGTCTCCTGGGTGTCTTACTGCCTGTCGTGAGTAACCTGATACTGCCTGCAGTAAGTTAAACTGACCTCTGCTTGCAGGACTACTCTTGTGGATTGCCCTATACTATCTGCACTAAGTTAAACTGACCTCTGCTTGCAGGACTACTCTTGTGGATTGCCCTATACTATCTGCACTAAGTTAAACTGACCTCTGCTTGCAGGACTACTCTTGTGGATTGTCTATACTGCCTGCACAAAGTTTAACAGGCTTGTCTGTTTGATCGCTCTCTTGGATACCACCCAGAGTCTCATCCCATCAGTCCTTCCAGTGGATCCTTTCCAGCTCTGTGACTACTATATTACTGTTGTTTTCTGCTGCTGCAGTGGGTCACATCCTGGGTTTTTCTCAGTGTGCTAGCGTGTGCCTAAAATTCATCCTAGCATTTGGGTCATGATTACCCCACATGTAATCAAATAAATCCTTAAAGTGATATGAAACCCAAATGTTTTCGTTTATGATTCAGGTAGAGAATACAATTTTAAAAAAGTTTCCAATTTACTTCTAGTATCAAATTTGTGTTGTTCTTATGTTATTCTTTGTTGAAGAGATATCTACATAGGTAGCGTGCACATGCCTGAAGCACTACATGACATAAAATAGTGTTGCCATCTAGTGCTCTTGCTAATGTATAACATTGTTGCAAAACTGCTGCCATATAGTGCTGCAAACACATGCACACTCTTGAACGTTCTTTCCTGCTTTTCAACAAAGGATAACAAGAAAAAAAAGACGTAAATTGGAAAGTTGTTTAAAACGCTATGCTGAATCATGAAAGAAACATTTGGGGTTTTCTTCTGTTATAAGAGACTGGATTTCTAATTAAAACGTACATAAAACCCTATGACATTGACATGACTTTTTAATCATATATTATATTTACATTTTAAGTCACACAATATCTCTTAAATGCTTTTTGCTGGAATACAAAATAAATGTTTCTTGAATGTCATTGCTGTTGATTATGGTAAATAAATCAGAAATGCTTGAAATTCATTAATGATTTGGGACTCAATTTCGCACATAACAATTTTTCCATCTGTCAGTACAAGGATATTGCTTCCTAAGAACCCTTAACAATATTCCCTGAAAAACCCACAGTCTTTTTTTATATGGTTCAATCTTCTACAGTCCAGCAGGGACAATCAATATTTCTTTGGGACAGAAAGATATGGAACACAGCAAAAATGTGAGGTGAACCATGAATACCTATGATGTAATATGTTTATGTGATAGGATGCAGTACACACACTTGTACTTTAGTGTAGTTGAAATCCAAATATGTTGATTTAGAGGACCACTTCAAAAAGATGTGTATAGCAGGATTACACGTGGTGTAAACTCTCAGTGCTTAATGAATCCCAAATGACACATTTTTACATGCACAGCTTATAAATGAACAAATGATTATTTCATTGAGCCTCAAATTATTTTCCAGATGTCTTAAAGGGCCATAATACCCAAATGTTTAAACACTTGAAAGTGATGCAGCATAGCTGTAAAAAGCTGACTAGAAAATATCTCCTGAACATCTCTATGTAAAAAAGAAAGATATTTTACCTCAAAAGTTCCTCAGTAGCCACCTCCCATTGTAAAGGATTTCTAAGCCTTTTGTGTCTGTCCCGGGACATCTTAGGGAATGAGCATTGTGAACTCTCATATTATTTCACCAATCAGGTAAAGGAAGTTTACTATGAAATCTCATGAGAGATAAGTCAAATCTCATGAGATCACAGTAAGAGTTCATGACCTCAGCACTGCTGATGCTGATTGGCTGCTGTTCATTTCTTCATTTTTTTTTATTTTTACCTGCAGCTGGGAACAGCTGAGTATAACTTTTTACACAGAACCTACTCTGCTGAGCTGAGGAGATTGTGAGGTAAAATATCTTCCCTTTTTACATAGAGATACTCAGGAGATATTTTCCTGTCAGCTTTTTATAGTTATACTGCATCAGTTTCAAGTGATTTAGCATATGAGTATTATGTCCCTTTAAGACTACTATGTGTTGCAATGAATGGCTTTTTTGTAAAGCATTGGTCAACTAAAGACCTTATCAATATCAACCTTTAATTAGGTGTTATGATGTTATTTTACAAGGAAAACTATTTATGTTATAGAGCTGATCTATATCAAACATTCAACTCAATAGTTTGCATAGTTTTCCATTCCACCTGCTGCACAGGATGTGACCCATCTCTTACAATAATAACAAATTTGGGCTCATTCACTGTTATTCTACACATAGGGGGTCTACACAAATATCAGATTCCAGAAATTAGCCAAACTGGTGAGGGGTGAAATGAACCAGTGTGTAATATTGTTGGTAGGCTGTACAGTAAAGCAGAATGTGCATTAAGCATTTAATAGTCACTCTGCAGAAATCATTATTGTAAAATGTAGTAGAGCCATACAGCTTGCATCAATATAAACCAGCACATCTGGATAGCAGTATAAGCTAAACAATGATGTAATGGTTTTAAGGTACTTACATAGCGCTTTTAATTTGACTTCTATTTCCTTATATTGAGGACAATGCAAAACCTTTTTGGGCTGATCCAGGTGGAAAATGTAAAACTTTGGCATACAAAATAATTTTCAACTGCTTTTTCAGTTTTGAGTGACTTTGTTTCTAATTGTATCATTTAAGTGTCACAAGAATTCTAATGTGTTGCAACTCATTGTGCACCTGCTCTTTATTTGTCTTTCCTTATAAACTGGCATGTCTGCCATGGTCTGCGCGCTAATGCATCTGACTCTTGTGTTACATTACACAGTCATGATTTCATGGGCTTTTTGTACTTGATGGAATCATATGCAGCAGGTATTACAGCACATAAAAACAATCTGTTTCCATACATAGACACAAAATTGCTGTTTAACCCCTTTGCTGCTAAGCCTTTTTCACACACCCCTTGCTAAGCTGATTTAGAGATATTTTTACTGCTTACATTTGAACACTACTGTAAGCCATATTTCAGTGAGTGACCCACACAAATTATATGTCATTTTTTTTCAGCAGGACCAGCAGATTCAGATTATACCATTTTTATATTTATATTTCACTGCAGATGAGAATGCTGCAACAAAAAATTTAAATAAACTATATGTTTATGATTTTAGTAAATACCATTGGAAATAGCCAGGTGACCAGGTGACCACTGTTGATTTTGTCATAAAGGTTAGCCAAATATGAAAAAAATGTGCATACTGGCTTTTGGGGGTTATATTATAAACTAGAGGTGCCCCTTGTGCCAAAATAGAAATATAAGCCCTTTTTTGTCAGGTGATCACCACAGTGATCACCTGGCTATAAAGACAAAATGAACAAATATTTTTTAAATGGAACTTGGTCACTATAAATAAAGTTTATTGTGGCTCTAAAAACATTTTTTTAACCCCTTAATGACCACAGCACTTTTCCATTTTCTGTCCGTTTGGGACCAAGGCTATTTTTACATTTTTGCGGTGTTTGTGTTTAGCTGTAATTTTCCTCTTACTCATTTACTGTACCCACACATATTATATACCATTTTTCTCGCCATTAAATGGACTTTCTAAAGATACCATTATTTTCATCATATCTTATAATTTACTATAAAAAAAATTATAAAATATGAGGAAAAATTGAAAAAAAATACACTTTTTCTAACTTTGACCCCCAAAATCTGTTACACATCTACAACCACCAAAAAACACCCATGCTAAATAGTTTCTAAATTTTGTCCTGAGTTTAGAAATACCCAATATTTACATGTTCTTTGCTTTTTTTGCAAGTTATAGGACCATAAATACAAATGGCACTTTGCTATTTCCAAACCATTTTTTTTTCAAAATTAGCGCTAGTTACATTAGAACACTGATATCTTTCAGGAATCTCTGAATATTCATTGACATGTATATATTTTTTTTTAGTAGACATCCCAAAGTATTGATCTAGGCCAATTTTGGTATATTTCATGCCACCATTTCACCGCCAAATGCGATCAAATAAAAAAAATTGTTCACTTTTTCACAAATTTTTTCACAAACTTTAGGATTCTCACTGAAATTATTTACAAACAGCTTGTGCAATTATGGCACAAATGGTTGTAAATTCTTCTCTGGGATCCCCTTTGTTCAGAAATAACAGACTTATATGGCTTTGGTGTTGCTTTTTGGTAATTAGAATGCCACTAAATGCCACTGCGCACCACACGTGTATTATGCCCAGCAGTGAAGGGGTTAATTAGGGAGCATGTAGGGAGCTTTTTGGGGTAATTTTAGCTTTAGTGTAGTGTAGTAGACAACCCCAAGTATTGATCTAGGCCCATTTTGGTATATTTCATGCCACCATTTCACCGCCAAATGCGATCAAATTAAAAAAAAACATTAAATTTTTCACAATTTTAGGTTTCTCACTGAAATCATTTACAAACAGCTTGTGCAATTATGGCACAAATGGTTGTAAATGCTTCTCTGGGATCCCCTTTGTTCAGAAATAGCAGACATATATGGCTTTGGGGTTGCTTTTTGGTATTTAGAAGGCCGCTAAATGCCGCTGCGCATCACACGTGTATTATGGCGAGCAGTGAAGGGGTTAATTAGGTAGCTTGTAGGCAGCTTGCAGGGTTAATATCACATTTAGTGTAGAGCTCAGCCTCCCACCTGAAACATCAGACCCCCTGATCCCTCCCAAACAGCTCTCTTCCCTCCCCCACCCCACAATTGTCCCCGCCATCTTAAAAGAAAGTCTGCCAGTACTAAAATAAAAGCTATATTTGTTGTTTTTTTGTGTTTTTAAAAAGCATATTTACATATGCTGCTGTGTACTATCCCCCCCTTAGCCCCCAACCTCACTGATCCCCCCCAAACAGCTCTATAACCCTCCCACTCTAACTTAATATGCGCCATCTTGGGTACTGGCAGCTGTCTGCCAGTACCCAGTTTAGAAGAAAATATGGGGTTTTTTTTATTTTTATTAAAATTTTCTGTAGTGTAGCTTCCCCCCACACAAAACCAACCCCCCACCCCTCCACGATCTATTTTTGTGCTTTTGCACAAACAAGATTTGGCCATTTTTTCCTAGCAATATTTTCCGTAGTGTAGCGGTTCCCACCCGCTCCCACCCCGTGCACGCGCCCACCCGCCAACCTCCGTGCACGTGCGCGCTCCCGCGCGCCCCCTAACGGCCCCGCCTCCGATCCCGCCCCCCTTGATGTCAGAGGATACACCGATGGCCGCCCACCCGCCTCCCAAGTCAGCTCCCACCCACCAACGATACCGGCCATCGATGTCCGGTGCAGGGAGGGCCACAGAGTGGCTCTCTCTGCATCGGATGGCCATGTAAAGTTATTGCAGGATGCCTCCATATCGAGGCATCACTGCAATAACCGGGAAGCAGCTGGAAGCGAGCAGGATCGCTTCCAGCTGCTTTCCACACCGAGGACGTGCAGGGTACGTCCTCAGGCGTTAACTGCCTTTTTTTTGAGGACGTACCCTGCACGTCCTCGGTCATTAAGGGGTTAATATACTCCTAAAGCTATAATTAAGTGAAAACCCTGTGTACTTTTTAAATTTTATTTATGGGGGCTTGGCACTTTTCAAGACCCCTACCATTTTAAAGAGCAGGCAAATCTCTTTAAAATGAGGGGACTTGATTATCTGTAGCTGGTATGGAAGCTGGGATTGAGGGGTTTGAATCACCTCCCCATTCAGTTCCCTTACAAGCTACAGTGGCCCCACCCCTTTTTGTGGTGACATCAGCAGCACGTCCATTGATGACTTGGGAGTGCTGCCCACTAGGCAGGATCGCTGAAAACATCTTTTGATCAGCGATCCCCCTGCATGACAAGCATGCTTCATCATGCACACACAGGCCACAAGGAGTTTAAAGTCATTCTTTTTAAATGTATCTACTTATATCAACAAATAAAAACGGCATCACATTACATAAGATTTGCATACAAAAGAATTGTATAATACGTATTTAAAACTGTAATATTACAGTCAATGGATATACACATTAAAAAGTCTGATACAGTTTATTCCCCTGGTCTCCATTGCTTTAGTAAATGAGGGAATATATGTAAATGAGTTAATGCGCTATTTCAAGGCATGGCCACAAAAGAGAGGTTTCAACACAAGACATGTCTCAACTGTAGAAAAATCTATGCTATATACTTGCTGACTTGTGCAGTTTGTAGAATCCAATATGTAGGTTTAACTATTAAGGGAAGTAAGATCACATATACGTGAACATTTGTCAAGCATCACCAATGGAACTATTACGACTTCAGTCATCCAACATTTCAAGAATGTTCATCATAAAAAAAACAGATAGCCTGAGATGGAAATTATTGAGGAGGTAAAAACTAAGAAGAGAGGAGGTAATAGGGATTTAACTCTAGCCAAGAGAGAGGTGTTTTGGATCCATAGGTTTCAAACCGGGCTACCCAGAGGCCTCAATTGCGAATTTGGCTTTAGTAATTTTTGGTACTGATTAGTCTCACAGGCATGTATAACTACTAAGTAGATTAGGGTCCCACTTGCAGGAATGGTACTCGGGCTCTTATGTGTTAATAAATAAATAGACAATCTTTGAGTGATCTAGTGGAAGAAAATTAATTAATTTAATTAATTAATTTAGTAAGTAAGTAAGAAACACATAAAAGGGCACACATTAACATATGGGAATGTGAGCTTTAGTTTATATATTTAAGTGAAGTATTTGTATTATTGCTGCTAATACCTCTCTTATATTATCTCCCAAAAAAGGAAACTAACTAAAACTTAAAGTATTGGAGGGTTGAAAGGCCATAGCAAGTACAATAAGAGTGTCTCATAAACTAGACAGAAGTTTTCTTTATTTTAATTGAAATTAAGAAGATTGCTATAATGATACATAGAATTCAGCATGAAAGTGTGCAAAGATTTATTAAGAAAAGGGAATTTTTGTAGAAAAATTGTGGGCACAAATGACAAAGAGTTTGTAAAGGAACATTATTTGTATATATTATAATGAAGAAAATGTATACAGAGGTATCAGAAAGTTTTTTAAATAGATTTTTGAGTTATTAAAGGGACATGAAACCCACATTTTTTTCTTTCATGATTTAGAAAGAGCATGCAATTTTAAACAACTTTCTAATTTACTTCTATTATCTATTATTTAGATTTAAATAGGAATACTTTAGTTAATATGAGTTAATTTATTTCGTTAGATTAAAATTATATTTAACTTAGGGGGGTGTTAGGGTTAGGGTTAGACTTAGCTTTAGGGGTTAATACATTTATTAGAGTAGCGGCGAGGTCCGGTCGGCTGATTAGGGGTTAATACTTGAAGTTAGGTGTCGACGATGTTAGGGAGGGCAGATTAGGGGTGAATACTATTTATTATAGGGTTTTTGAGGCGGGAGTGAGGCAGTTTAGGGGTTAATACATTTATTATAGTGGCGGCGAGGTCCGGTAGGCAGATTAGGGGTTAATAAGTGTAGGTAGGTAGCGGCGACGTTGGGGGGGGCAGATTAGGGGTTAATAAATATTATGTAGGTGTCGGCGATGTTAGGTGCAGCAGATTAGGGGTACATAGGGATAATGTAGGTTGCGGCGGTGTGCGGTCGGCAGATTAGGGGTTAAAAAATGTAATTATAGTGGCGGCGATGTGGGGGGACCTCGGTTTAGGGGTGCATAGGTAGTTTATGGGTGTTAGTGTACTTTAGAGCACAGTAGTTAAGAGCTTTATGAACCGGCGTTAGCCCATAAAGCTCTTAACTCCTGACTTTTTTCTGCGGCTGGAGTCTTGTCGTTAGAGTTCTAACACTCACTTCAGCCAAGACTCTAAATACCAACGTTAGAAAGTTCCCAATAGGATACGCAATAGACGTAAGGGGATCTGCGGTATGGAAAAGTCGCGGCTGGAAAGTGAGCGTTAGACCCTTTCCTGACTGACTCTAAATACCAGCGGGCAGCCAAAACCAGAGTTAGGACCCCTTAACGCTGGTTTGGACGGCTAACGCAAAACTCTAAATCTAGGTGTAAGACAGCTAGGATTATGGCGTAAGCCGAAATGTGTTAGCTGTTTGGGCTGAGGACATGATGCAATACACCCTGGATGCTGTTAGGTAACTTATTTTAATGTGTCTTGAATAAAGTGACGTTTTAAACTTAAAGAGACAGTCTACCATAGAATTGTTATTGTTTTAAAAGATAGATAACCCCTTTATTACCCATTCCCCAGTTTTGCATAACCAACACAGTTATATTAATATACTTTTTACCTCTGTGATTACCTTGTATCTAGGAACCTTCTTCCAGCCCCCTGATCACATGACTGTGACTGTTTATTATCTATTGTCTTAAATTTAGCATTGTGTTGTGCTAGATCTTAAATAACCCCCTGTGCCTGAACACAGTGTTATCTATATGGCCCACATGTGCTTTCTGTCTCTTTGTGTTGAAAAGAGATTTAAAAAGCCTGTGATAAGAGGCAGCCCTCAAAGGCTTAGAAATTAGCATATGAGCCTACCTATGTTTAGTTTAAACTAAGAATACCAAGAGAAAAAAGCAAATTTGATGATAAAAGTAAATTGGAAAGTTGATTAAAATTAAAAGTCCTATCTGAATAATGAAAGTTTAATTTATACTAGACTGTCCCTTTAAGTGCTCCACCTTTGATAACTGTCTATTGAATCACCATTGAGTACAGCACAGTTTTAACTTCACTAATGTTGTTGGCACAAATCAGTGAAAGAGCGGAGGATCCATTAATTTAACCAGCTCATTTCTGAGTGACATCATAGTAAGGCGCCAGGAGATCAGCTAAAAAAATAAAAACATTCTATGGTAAAACTTTTTTACCATTCACTTGTAATATCAGAATGAAGGTTATTCTTAGTGCAGGGCCACACTATTGATACTGCACCCTGTGATATTAGTAAAGCTCCACTCGTAATCTGGGCCTTAGCTGAAGCAAATTTCAACATGATCAGCAGTCTCACGCACATCTATGAATCCAGGTTAACTCTATAGAAAATGTCCATGGGTTTGGTCAATACTCCTGTAACTTTCTTACTTGATTATTTTGCTACAAAGTGTCCCTGGATTATTTTTTCTCAAATGTTGTCATCTATAACTTACATCATTATGTTTATTGAAGAAGGCAGACATTAAAGGGACAGTCTACAACAGAATTTTTTATTATTTAAAAAGATAGTTAATTCCTTTTATAATTACACATCCCCCAGTATTACATAAACAACATGATTATTAATATATTTTTAACCTCTGTGATTACCTTGTATCTAAGCCTCTGTAGACGGCCCTCTTATTTCAGTTCTTTTGACAGACTTGCATTTTAGCCAATCTTTGCTAAATCATAAATAACTCCATGGAGTGAGCACACTGTTATCTAAATGGCACACATGAACTAGTGCTGTCTAGCTGCCAAAAACTGTCAGAATGCACTGAGATAAGAAGCAGCCTTCAAGGGCTTAGAAATTAGCACATGAGCCTTCCTAGGTTTATCTTTTAACAAAAAATACAAAGAGAACAAAGCAAATTTGATGATAAAAGTAAATTGGAAAGTTGTTTAAAATAGCCTGCCCTAAAATTGTCTGCCCTATCTGAATGAGTTTATTTTTGACAAGACTGTCCCATTAACAAGTTCGGATCAATTGTTATGAAACCTAACTTTAAATTTATTGTAAGAGAGGATAATTATGATGATACAGAGGATAATGCAGAGGCACTGTAGGCTGAAATAAAGAGTGGGGGAGGGGGTGAATAAATATATATATTATTAGGTACATACTACAAGCCCCTCAACTTTAGTGGCATGGAGGAAACTTAACTGCTAATGCACATAGGAAAGGACACTAATAAAATACCAGTGTTGTAATTTTGGGAGACTTTAAGAATCCTGAAATAAATTGGACCAATAAAACTAGCAATACAACTAAGGGGGGTAGATTATCAATAATATCAAACATAGAAGTGAAAGATAATTTCGATTACAGTATTTTGAAACAACCTTCAATACGCTGTGTTACAAGGGTTTAAACTAAAACTTTTAATTTAAGAAAGCAAAATTCAATGAAGGAAATTGTTAAATAGCATAAATTGGGACAAATTATTCTCAGATACATTCACAGAGAATAAACTGAAAACATTTAAAACTTTTTAAAATAAATATTCACACAAACCACATGAATAAGTAAAATAAATAAATCCAAGCAATTGTGGCTAAATACAAAAACGTAGGATAGTTAAATTATTCAAAGAAAATAGTATGGACACATCATTCCAAATATATAAGTAATGTGAAAGAATGGGGGGGGGACAATCAGATAAGCTCAACTTGAAAAATTAAAGAGTTATTGCAAAGGATTCTAAGACAAACCCGAAAAGGGTTTTTAAGTATATTAATGACAAAAAATCTAGAAGGAAAATATAGGTACATTACAATGTGAGTAGGGTGACATTATTAACAGTGACCAGGGAAAGTCTGAGGTGCTAATCAATTTCTTTTCTTCTTCAGTATACACAAGAGAGGAACCATTGGACAAGACTTTGAAGCACACTAGAATATACAAGCTCATTCTATTAACTAGGTTATCTCTAGAGGATATCATGACAAAAACTGGATAATATGAAGGTAAATAAAGCCCCAAGGGCTATAATGGAATTTAGCACTGTTATAGCCAAACCTTTGCCCTTAATTTATTAAAACTTCTTATTCTCAGACATTTTACTCCAGGATTGGTGTAAAGTTGATCTGGTGCCACTTTTTAAAAAGGGAACCAGGACTGATTCGGGAAGCTATAGACCAGTAAGATTGACATAAAAAATGTGGAAGATACTGGAAGGGATTATAAGGGTATACATACAAGAGTATATTTGCAAAACAAGATTAAAGAGACGATTCAACAAGCTGTCCATCAGCCCAAATGCAGCTGTTTCTGTGCGAGCTTTCAAGCTCACCGGTAATAGCAGTTAAGAAGCAGCGATCTTAAGACTGCTGCTCCTTAACTCGTATGCCTCCTCTAAAGCTGCGGACATCAATCCGTCTGATCATATATGATCGGGTTGATTGAAACCCCCTGCTAGCGTCTGATTGGAACTGCTTGTGCAATGTTAAATGCCGACAGGGTATGCTGTCTGCATTCAGCGATGTCTGTCAGACATGATCCACTGAACGGATCATGTTGGACAGACACTTGACAAATTTGACAAATCAGCATGGTTTCATGAGTCATAGAGCATGTAAATAAATCTAATTATTCTATAAGGAAGTAAGCAAAAATATAGATAAAGATGAATCAGTTTATGTGGTTTACTTGGATCTTGCTAAGGCTTGTGATACAGTGTTACCCAAGATATTATTGTACAAAATTAGGGGACTGGGAATAGCTGAAAATGTTAGCTCATGGATAAATATCTGGATAAAAACAGGGACCAAAATGTTGTAGTAAATTAATCATTCTCAGATTGGACAAAAGTAAATAGTGGGGTCCCCACTATTTCAATATTTTCATAAGTGCTTTGGAGGAAGAATTAAATAGCAACATCTCTATTTTTGCAGATAACACAAAGCGTGTAAGGGGATTTGGTAAGTGCAGGATATAATTGCTTTGAAAGGGTTATTACAAAAATTGTCAGAATGTTCTGGAAAATGGCAAATGAGATTTAATATTGGTAAATGTAAGGTTCTATATTTTAGAGGTAAAATTTGCAGGCAACCTATTATTTAAACGGGACTAGACTTAGCAAATGAGAGGAGGAAAATGATTGAGGCTCACTTAAAGATAACATGCTAAAAATGAGTGTGTAATGCAAGGAAGCGGCTTATAAGGCTTATAAGTTACTAGCATGTATTAGAAGAGGCATATATGCAAGGGAAGAAAGCATAATTCTGTCACTGTATAAATCTCTGGTAAGACCACACCTTGAGTATGGAGTGCAGTTATGGAGATCAATTTTCAAAAGGGACATTGCAGAATTAGAAAAAGTTCAGAGAATGTCCAGAAAACGTATAAGGAGAATGGAGAATTTAAACTATGAAGAGAGGTTAGCCAAATTAGGGGCTCCATGTACTAAGCAGTCAGCGAGCTACCCGCAACAAATCTCGCGTCAAAATTCGCAAACTGATATGTACAAAGCCGTCAATTATGTTAAAACTCGCATCTTTAAAATTGCGAGCGTACTTATCCGCCAAACCTCGCTACCGCTCCATTTTTCACTGTAATTAGACACATTTGACCACCAACTCGCCAAAAACGAATGTACTAAAAAATCTATTTGTCCGCTCGCTACAATTTCCGCTCCCACCTCGTTATTTTTGCCTCGCCACCTTTTAGGTGGCGGGCAAGGTACAAAACAATAGGAAAGTCAATCTAGACGCCAATCTAGACATATATAAAAGGCAGTAATATCAGCATTGTACAGCATAACTGGCGTCTAATTTGTCTCTCATTTCCATGTACATAAATTGCGCCAAATTTGTCGACTGTAATTAAAGAGTAATCTATATTTTAAATTTGTATTGTATAGTTGTCAATCTTTATAATTATTTTTATATTAATATTTATATATTATCAGATCCAGATGAAGCCATATCCAAATTGTAAATAAATATTACAAAAATAACGCTGTTATCACTCTTCAAAAAATTTAGAACAATAATAAAGTTGTTTAGATAAGTTGAACTTTTATAGGAGCAAAATTCTATTCCCGCGACTACTATGATGTTCGTGACACCTTGCATGTCACGTGTTAATAATTGGCCAGACAATTCAACTGAAAGTTAAAAGTACATCAGCTTAGTCGTGGCGAGCGAGACGTCAAATTTATCAATAATCCGCCACTGCTCGCGGCGGGCTAGACTTGTCTATTTATTGGGGGATTATTAGTACATAGTGACAGCGGACACCATTTCGCCCGCGGCGAGTAACGGAGAGTTTATCCGCGTCTAAAATGACGGATGAATTGACGGCTTAGTACATGGAGCCCTTGGTCTGTTTATTCTAGAGAGATCAACAGCTAGATTACGAGTTGTGCGTTATGACTCAAATTGTAGCAGTATGACCCATAACGCACCTATTTCCATAACGCAGCCATTACAAGTTTGAAAAAACCTTCATAGCGCAACAAAAATCCCCATCTACGCACAAATCCATAATGCTATCCAAGACAAGTAGTTATTTTGATATATCGCAACCAAAAACCTTCACTAATCATTTAAAAAAATATTATACAAAGTACACTTACACTCATACAAACACTGTACAATAAATTCATTTTTAATAACATTTAAAAAAAAAAATATATAACGGATCAAAGATACGAGATCTCGGGTGTTAGAAAAAAATGCCCCCAAACCCATTTTACATTGACTCACATAGACATACATGAACATACACTCATTTAGCAATAGATCTGTACAAATATCATCACATACATACATAATTCGCTACATACAAACAAAATAAAGCAGATTACGTACACAAAACAAATTTTAATTATGAAATTATCATGATTTTATGTACTTTTTGACAGAATGACATGTAACTCACTTTGCGCTCAACAGGAGTGTTGGAAGTTTTTTCTTTCAATTTCTCTCCTCCATTGACTTCTATGGGGAATACATGCTCGTGCACACGATAAGCCTCTTTCCTTAAAGCAATAATGTTCTCTTTTTTTAAACTCGTAATACGGGCAGTCTACGGGGTGCGCTTATTCATTCATTCTTGTGTAGGTCCCCCAATGACAAAGAGATCACAAAATATACTATTTGGCACTGTAGTTATGTGTTTTGCATGTGAGAACATCAGTACAAGGTCAAAATCATTTAGGAAATTACATTACATCAACTATAAATAACGATCAATGGTATCATCACAAATATGAAATCAGTTTCAAGAATTAACACATATTTAAACGGACATAAAACACCATTTTTAGATTTCATGATTCAAAAAGAGTAGGCAATTTTAAACGGTTGTCTCATTTACGTCTATTATATAATTTGATTTATTCTCTTTATATCCTTTGATGAACAGCATATCTAGATAGGCTCAGTAGATGATGATTGGTGGGTGCACATAGATGCCTTCTGTGATTGCCTCACCCATTTGCATTGCTATTTCTTCAACAAATGATATATAAACAATGAAGCTATTTAGATCATAGAAGTACTTTGAAATGTTGTTTGAAATTGTATTCTCTGTCTGTATCATGAAAGATAAATTATGGCCTTAGTGTCCCTTTAAGATCAGGATTTAAACATAATATACCATTAGGAATTTCGTATAATTCAAAGATATCATTAGAAAATATTATAGTTGTCGCTTTTTTGGAAGAAACAACAATGCTATACTGCTTTATATAAATGAACATATGTGGGAGAGAATCACAAAACATACATATATGCACATAACACACCTCACATACAAACAAAACACACATTTATCTTTTTAATCATCACACAATAAGAATGTTGCAAAGTAGAACAAGATAATGAGGATTTGGAAAGTAGACAGGCATGTAGCTAATATGATGACATCATGATAAGCTTCAACCATACAGATTCTAGCATTAGGACTTTACTATCTCTTTAATCAGTTTCTCAGTCAATATTACATATATGTATACAGGAGGTTTGGAAGATATTCATTATTACTGCGATTTCAATGGTACATGTAAAATATTGAAATCTCAACAATCACTTATATATATAATATTATAAATGTCAGCCGTTACTTTATCATTTTGTAACAATATTGCAGCAAAATTGCTCAATCAGATTCTATGCCATATCTATGCACATACTCTACACAAGTATGCACTTTGAATCATGTTAGCGTGGACTTGTGTTTTTTAATACATCATCGTGTTTACTAACGGCTAGATTTAGAGTTTGGCGGTAGCCGTGAAAACCAGCGTTAGAGGCTCCTAACGCTGGTTTTAGGCTACCGCCGGTATTTGGAGTCAGTGATTAAAGGGTCTAACGCTCACTTTTCAGCCGCGACTTTTCCATACCGCAGATCCCCTTACGTCAATTGCGTATCCTATCTTTTCAATGGGATCTTTCTAACGCCGGTATTTAGAGTCGTTTCTGAAGTGAGCGTTAGAGCTCTAACGACAAAACTCCAGCCGTCTGAAAAAAGCAGGAGTTAAGAGCTTTCTGGGCTAACGCCGGTTCATAAAGCTCTTAACTACTGTACCCTAAAGTACACTAACACCCATAAACTACCTATGTACCCCTAAACCGAGGTCCCCCCACATCGCCGCCACTCGATTAAAATTTTTTAACCCCTAATCTGCCGACCGCCAACTACGTTATACTTATGTACCCCTAATCTGCTGCCCCTAACCCGGCCGACCCCTGTATTATATTTATTAACCCCTAACCTGCCCCCCACAACGTCGCCGCCAGCTACTTACAATAATTAACCCCTAATCTGCCGACCGCAAAGCGCCGCCACCTACGTTATCCTTATGTACCCCTAATCTGCTGCCCCTAACACCGCCGACCCCTATATTATAATTATTAACCCCTAATCTGCCCCCCTCAACGTCGCCGACACCTGCCTACACTTATTAACCCCTAATCTGCCGAGCGGACCTGAGCGCTACTATAATAAAGTAATTAACCCCTAATCCGCCTCACTAACCCTATCATAAATAGTATTAACCCCTAATCTGCCCTCCCTAACATCGCCGACACCTACCTTCAATTATTAACCCCTAATCTGACGACCGGAGCTCATCGCTACTATAATAAATGGATTAACCCCTAAAGCTAAGTCTAACCCTAACACTAACACCCCCCTAACTTAAATATAATTTAAATCTAACGAAATTAATTATCTCTTATTAAATAAATTATTCCTATTTAAAGCTAAATACTTACCTGTAAAATAAATCCTAATATAGCTACAATATAAATTATAATTATATTGTAGCTATTTTAGGATTAATATTTATTTTACAGGCAACTTTGTAATTATTTTAACCAGGTACATTAGCTATTAAATAGTTAAGAACTATTTAATAGTTACCTAGTTAAAATAATAACAAAATTACCTGTAAAATAAATCCTAACCTAAGTTATAATTAAACCTAACACTACCCTATCAATAAATTAATTAAATAAAATACCTACAATTACCTACAATTAACCTAACACTACACTATCAATAAATAAATTAAATACAATTGCTACAAATAACTACAATTACATAAATTAGCTAAAGTACAAAAAATAAAAAATAACTAAGTTACAAAAAATAAAAAAATATTTACAAACATAAGAAAAATATTACAACAATTTTAAACTAATTACACCTACTCTAAGCCCCCTAATAAAATAACAAAGACCCCCAAAATAAAAAAAATGCCCTACCCTATTCTAAATTAAAAAAGTTCAAAGCTCTTTTACCTTACCAGCCCTGAACAGGGCCCTTTGCGGGGCATGCCCCAAGAAAATCAGCTCTTTTGCCTGTAAAAAAAAATAATACAATACCCCCCCAACATTACAACCCACCACCCACATACCCCTAATCTAACCCAAACCCCCCTTAAATAAAC
Organism: Bombina bombina; assembly: GCF_027579735.1. Taxonomy (NCBI): domain Eukaryota; kingdom Metazoa; phylum Chordata; class Amphibia; order Anura; family Bombinatoridae; genus Bombina; species Bombina bombina. The sequence goes on along the minus strand of NC_069502.1, from coordinate 337,111,847 downwards.
CTAACACTAAGCCCCTGAAGATCTTCCTACCTTGTCTTCACCATCCAGGTATCACCGATCCGTCCTGGCATCCGGTGCTGAAGAGGTCCAGAAGAGGCTACAAAGTCTTCCTCCTATCCGGCAAGAAGAGGACATCCGGACCGGCAAACATCTTCTCCAAGCGGCATCTTCGATCTTCTTCCATCCGGTGCGGAGCGGGTCCATCTTGAAGCAGCCGACGCGGATCCATCCTCTTCTTCCGTTGTCTCCCGACGAATGACGGTTCCTTTAACGGACGTCATCCAAGATGGCGTCCCTCAAATTCCGATTGGCTGATAGGATTCTATCAGCCAATCGGAATTAAGGTAGGAATATTCTGATTGGCTGATGGAATCAGCCAATCAGAATCAAGTTCAATCCTATTGGCTGATCCAATCAGCCAATCAGATTGACCTCGCATTCTATTGGCTGTTCCGATCAGCGAATAGAATGCGAGCTCAATCTGATTGGCTGATTGGATCAGCCAATCGGATTGAACTTGATTCTGATTGGCTGATTCCATCAGCCAATCAGAATATTCCTACCTTAATTCCGATTGGCTGATAGAATCCTATCAGCCAATCGGAATTCAAGGGACGCCATCTTGGATGACGTCCCTTAAAGGAACCGTCATTCGTCGGGAGACAACGGAAGAAGAGGATGGATCCGCGTTGGCTGCTTCAAGATGGACCCGCTCCGCACTGGATAGAAGAAGATCGAAGATGCCGCTTGGAGAAGATGTTTGCCGGTCCGGATGTCCTCTTCTTGCCGGATAGGAGGAAGACTTTGGAGCCTCTTCTGGACCTCTTCAGCACCGGATGCCAGGACGGATCGGTGATACCTGGATGGTGAAGACAAGGTAGGAAGATCTTCAGGGGCTTAGTGATAGGTTTATTTAAGGGGGGTTTGGGTTAGATTAGGGGTATGTGGGTGGTGGGTTGTAATGTTGGGGGGGGGTATTGTATTATTTTTTTCTACAGGCAAAAGAGCTGATTTTCTTGGGGCATGCCCCGCAAAGGGCCCTGTTCAGGGCTGGTAAGGTAAAAGAGCTTTTAACTTTTTTAATTTAGAATAGGGTAGGGCATTTTTTTTATTTTGGGGGTCTTTGTTATTTTATTAGGGGGCTTAGAGTAGGTGTAATTAGTTTAAAATTGTTGTAATATTTTTCTTATGTTTGTAAATATTTTTTTATTTTTTGTAACTTAGTTCTTTTTTATTTTTTGTACTTTAGCTAGTTTATGTAATTGTAGTTATTTGTAGCAATTGTATTTAATTTATTTATTGATAGTGTAGTGTTAGGTTAATTGTAGGTAATTGTAGGTAGTTTATTTAATTAATTTATTGATAGGGTAGTGTTAAGGTTTAATTATAACTTAGGTTAGGATTTATTTTACAGGTAATTTTGTTATTATTTTAACTAGGTAACTATTAAATAGTTCTTAACTATTTAATAGCTATTGTACCTGGTTAAAATAATTACAAAGTTGCCTGTAAAATAAATATTAATCCTAAAATAGCTACAATATAATTATAATTTATATTGTAGCTATATTAGGATTTATTTTACAGGTAAGTATTTAGCTTTAAATAGGAATAATTTATTTAATAAGAGATAATTAATTTTGTTAGATTTAAATTATATTTAAGTTAGGGGGGTGTTAGTGTTAGGGTTAGACTTAGCTTTAGGGGTTAATCCATTTATTATAGTAGCGATGAGCTCCGGTCGTCAGATTAGGGGTTAATAATTGAAGTTAGGTGTCGGCGATGTTAGGGAGGGCAGATTAGGGGTTAATACTATTTATGATAGGGTTAGTGAGGCGGATTAGGGGTTAATAACTTTATTATAGTAGCGCTCAGGTCCGGTCGGCAGATTAGGGGTTAATAAGTGTAGGCAGGTGGAGGCGACGTTGAGGGGGCAGATTAGGGGTTAATAAATATAATATAGGGGTCGGCGGTGTTAGGGGCAGCAGATTAGGGGTACATAAGGATAACGTAGGTTGCGGTGGTGTACGGAGCGGCAGATTAGGGGTTAATAATAGTATGCAGGGGTCAGCGATAGCGGGGGCGGCAGATTAGGGGTTAATAAGTGTAAGGTTAGGGGTGTTTAGACTCGGGGTACATGTTAGAGTGTTAGGTGCAGACGTAGGAAGTGTTTCCCCATAGGAAACAATGGGGCTGCGTTAGGAGCTGAACGCTGCTTTTTTGCAGGTGTTAGGTTTTTTTTCAGCTCAAACAGCCCCATTATTTCCTATGGGAGAATCGTGCACGAGCACGTTTTTGAGGCTGGCCACGTCCGTAAGCAACTCTGGTATCGAGAGTTGCATTTGCGGTAAAAATGCTCTACGCTCCTTTTTTGGAGCCTAACGCAGCATTTGTTTGAACTCTCGATACCAGAGTTAATTTTATGGTGCGGCCAGAAAAAAGCCCGCGGAGCGTTAACAGCCCTTCTACCGCCAAACTCCAAATCTAGGCCTAAGAATTTGTTATGCATATGAATAAACATTACGAAGATACACTGAATATGTTATATTTTACACTTTAACACTTTCACATTACGATTTATTGGGGAAAAACACAATTTCAACAAACACAAAAAAAGCCCCCTTTGAAAGCATTCACGCCGATCAAATACAATCAAGTATATAGAATCAGCAATCATTACGAACACGCTACCACTGGACATTTTGCACTATAAATCATCCATGGCCAATACATCCCTTATGACCGACATTGTATCAGATCGCTTTTGTGTGTTTGCATACCTTGTTACTCATTTCGTGTTTGCTCTGCTATTTGGCTTGTGCTGCTTGGCTCTGAAAATATTTACAACCCCCAGTTAGATTGTGTTGGTGCTGTTGGACAAGTTATGTACAACAGACTCAGGCGTGCCCGGCGCCTCGAAGAGGAGCATGTGGAATGCCTGAGGATTAGGGCTCCTCCTGTTCACAGGGTGAGGCTCACCTTGGATAACATGAGTGATGCCAAGGTTTTTGAAAAATATAGGCTCAATAGACATTGAGCCTTTATGATGTACTAAAGCCCTATCTGGAGCCATGCAAGCATATGCGCACTGCAATTCCTGGCATGTCCAAGATGCTTTGCTGTATACATTTTCTGGCCTCCGGAAGCTTTCAATCCATAGAAGGGTATTTGGCTTGTTGCAAGGTACCTTCTCTGTGGTTTTTGAATTTGCAGGCTTTTTGTAGGATTCCTTCAAAATGAGGATGATTGCAGACGCCTCAAGAGGGAGTTCTATGGAATAGCTGAAATGCCAAATGTTTTGGGAGCAATAGATTGCACCCATACTGCTCTGCGGACTCCAGCAGCAGAGGGTCCCTTCCAAAATCGCTAACACTTTAATAGTTTGAACGTGCAGTTCATTTGCGATGCACTGATGCAAATTATGAACGTGTTAGCGAATTTCGGGGGCGCCAGTCATGACGCCCATATCCTCAGGCAGTCCTCACTCTGACAACAGTTTGAGGACAGACAGTTTCCCCAATGGTGGCTCGTTGGTGAGTACTTGTGCACAGCATGGTTAAGAAGTAAGACAATTGCCACTGTAATGTTCGCTAACAGTTGTGTTTGTGTAATGTGCAAAACAGAAGATATAAAGCATTGGTCTAAAGACTGCTCCATAACTTGTCCGCCTGCTCTGAGACCGCAGATAGAAATCAACCCGATCGAATACGATCAGGTTGATTGACATCCCCTGCAAGCGGCCTATTGGCCGCGAATCTGCACGGGGTGGCATTGCACCAGCAGTTCACAATAACTGCTGGTGCAATGATAATTGCCAACAGAGTATGCTGTCGGCATTTATCGATGTGCAGAGGACATGATACGCTACATCGTATTATGTCCGCTCGCACTATGTTAAATATACCCCATAGAATGTTGTTTAACCATTTAATTGTCTTTCAGCAAATGTCTAGGTTTATATAAACAGATATGTAGCAGGTCATAGCTAAAATGTGCAGATATAGAATGTGCTTTAACCATTTACTTGCCTCTTTTAGCAAATGTCTAGTTTTAGCTCCAAACAGATACGTTGCAGGTCATAGCTAAAATGTGCAGATATAGAATATGCTTTAACCCTTTACTTGTCTCTTTCAGCAAATGTCTAGGTTTATATAAACAGATATGTAGCAGGTCATAGCCTTGATAATACTTTTAAAGGGACGGTGTAGCTCTTTAAACATAGCTGACGTAGACAACAGTTTAGCTGTTTGCTGATTTTACAGAGTCTTTCAAAGTCACTAGCAGAGCAATTAAAGTTTATTACATATAGACATATTAGCTAGGTTATGTAAACGTTTAACCCTTATTTTATTTTCATGGAGTATATGTGATTTCCTTATACACAAATGCATAGTATCATTTTCTTTTTCTTTCTTTAAATGTATTTTTTAAGCTTATTATTTATCAGATATTTGTAATATTGACATTTTGTAATGTTAATTATTTATAGGTGATTCGGGTTACATGAGCTGGAATTGGCTCATTACGCCTCTACATAACCCCACCGACGAGGCAGAGGAGCGCTATAATCAGGTGCACAAGCGAACTAGGGCTGTAGTGAAATGGATGTTTGGGCTCTTCAAAATGCGCTTTCGATGTCTGGAAAGGTCTGGCGGAGCCCTCCAATACAGCTCTAGGATGGTGGCGAAGATCATTATAGCCTGCAGCGTCCTTCATAATATAGCTCAGCAGGCTGGAATGCTGTAGGACGTCCAGGTGCCCCCAAGCCCTCCAACAAGATGAGGAGGACAACAAAGTCGAAGAAGGGCCATTCCGGGACGAGGGGGTCAATGTCAGAGACCACATCATTAGCAACCACTTCAGAAGTTAAATACTATGGCCTCTATTTATCAAGCTGTCAACCGCAAATACGCTGGAATTCCGCAGCGTATTTATGGCGAGCCTGATTTGCCGTAGTTATCAAACCCTACAGACCGGCAAAAGTAAAATATAGTGACGTAACATACGATCCACTGGACTCAGTCCGACACAGATCGATGGTTACTTCACTACAGATGTTCCGAACGCAAGTTCGGCACAATCTGACTACTTTTGGAAGTTATCAAAGAACTAGCAGGCACGCTCGCCACTATTCCGGCTATATTTGCACCATATTTGTAGAAATACTTACCTCTTCGTCTTGAAAGCCGATCCAGCCCATAGCAAGCCTCTTCCTACGTCAGCAATGACGATTCAGGCATCCTCCAATTACGGCTTCCCCCCGGGGGAAGCATTGCTTAAAGCAACGTCGTGATTGGAGGAAGGCCGGAATCGTCATTTCTGATGTAGGAAGAGGCTTGCGATGGGCAGGGGAAGCGACATCATCAGCGATCCGGCTTTCAAGATGAAGAGGTAAGTATTTCTACAAATATGGTGCAATGTAAAGTTTCATTAATCAATTCACAGTTTATGTGATTCCCCGATGTGCAAGGTGAAATTACGGGCGATGCGGGTTTCAGCAGTTGCGCTGAAGCCTGCGCCGCATATGTAATCTCGCCCCTGGTGTGATCTTGGACAAATTAAGGGATTACAATTTATACCTGACCTGTTGTGTTGCCAGCTCCTTAATAACTTCTAGGTTATTGAGAATTTGGAATTGTGTATCTGACTATTCTTCTCTGGTTACTGACAGATCTACTTGTTCCGACTTCCGCCTGTTCCTGACCTTCGCTCTCAAACTATCTTTTGCATAATTGAATCTGAAAAGCAACAAAGGTAATCTCTGTTTACTTTTACATGTGAGAAGGTGCAGATTATATGGCTTAGACAAGTTCACTTGCTTTTTCACACAATGAGGCCTATTTATCAAGCCGTCAACCGCAAATACGCAGGAATTCCGCAGCGTAATTGTGGAGAGCCTGATTCTCCTTAGTTATCAAAGCCTACAGACCGGCAAAAGTAGAAATTTGTGACGTAACATACGATCCGCCGATCTCAGTCCAACACAGATCGATGCTTACGTCATTACAGATGTTCTGAATACAAATTTGGCACTATCTGAAAACTTTTGCTAGTTAACAAATTTCTACCAGGTACGCTCACCACTATTCCAGCCCAGCGTACCTGCCTTTCAATCCGCCGCCCTGGAGGCGGCGGATGCCATAGGAATCAGTGGGAGTCTGAAAGCAGCAAAAGCTCATGTTCGCTGCTGCCCGGTATCCCATTGATTCCTATGGTAGAAAACCAGTTAAGTTTACCCCTAACACCCTAACATAAGCCCCGAGTCTAAACACCCCTAATCTGCCACCCCCTACACTGCCGACACCTACATTACACTTATTAACCCCTATTCTGCTGCCCGACACCGCCGCCACATACATTATGTTATTAACCCCTAATCTACCGCCACCGCCGCCACCTATATAAAGTTATTAACCCCTATCCCGCCGCTCCCAGAGCCCACCTCAACAATGTATTAACCCCTAAACCCCTGGCCTCCCACATCACTACCACTTACTAAACCTATTAACCCCTAAACCGCCAGTCCCCCTCATCTCCATAAACTAAATTAAACTATTAACCCTAAACCTAACAACCCGCTAACTTTATATTAAATATTAACTCATCCCTATCTTATAAAAAATTTAAACTTACCTTTAGATTTAAATTAAACTATATTAACCTACCGTAACTATTATACTACAATTACATTAAACTATATTAAACTATTAATTAATCTACACTAACTATTATACTACAATTACATTAAAACTATATTAAACTAATAATTAACCTACCCTAACTATTATATTAAAATTACATTAAACTACAAATTAAATTAACTATATTATATATTTAAACACCAAACCCTACTCAAATAATTTAACTCTACAATAAAAAATTACAAAGTTACAAAACAACTAACAACTAAGTTACAAAAAAAGACAAACACTAAGTTAAAAAATAAATAAACACTAAGTTACACAAAATAAAAAATAAATTATCAAAGATTTAAACTAATTACACCTAATCTAAGAGCACTATCACCTAGGTTTAGAGTTTTGCGCTAGCCGTCAAAAGCAGCGTTAAGGGATCCTAACGCTGCTTTTGGCCGCCCGCTGGTATTTAGAGTCAGCCAGGAAAGGGTCTAACGCTCACTTCCTCACCGCGACTCCAGGCTAGCGCAGATCCCCTTACGCCAATTGCGTATCCTATCTTTTCTATGGGATCTGCCTAACGCCGGTATTTGGAGTCTTGGGAGAAGTGTGCGGTAAACCCTCTACCGACAAGACTCCTACCGCCAAAAAAAGTGAGTGGTTAAGAGCTTTATGGGCTAACGCCGGAATATAAAGCTCCTAACTACTGTGCTACAAAGTACACTAACACCCATAAACTACCTATGTACCCCTAAACCGAGGCCCCAAAATTACATGTAAAATAAATCCTAACCTAAGTTACAATTAAACCTAACACTACGCTATCATTAAATTAATTAAATAAATTACCTACAATTAGCTAACTTAAAATACAATAAAATAAACTATTCTATAATACAAAAAAAACAAACACTAAATTACAAAAAATAAAAAAGAATTATAAGATGTTTAAACTGATTACACCTAATCTAAGCCCCCTAATAAAATTAAAAAAAAACAAAATAAAAAAATGCCCTATTCTATTCTAAACTACCAAAGTAATCAGCTCTTAAAAGGGCTTTTTGCGGGGCATTGCCCCAAAGTAATCAGCTCTTTTACCTGAAAATAAAAATATAATACCCCCCCAACATTACAACCCACCACCCACATACCCCTACTCTAACCCACCCAAACCCCCCTTAAAAAACCTATCGCTAACCACATGAAGATCATCCTACCTTGAGTCGTCTTCACCCAGCCGAGCCGAATTCTTCATCCAAGGTGCGCGGAGGAGGTCCTCCATCCGGTAGAAGTGTTCATCCAGGCGGCGTCTTCAATCTTTATCCATCCGTAGCGGAGCGGAGCCATCTTCAAAGGAGCCGACGCGGAGCCATCCTCTTCAACCGACAACTTCCCTACGAATGAAGATCCAATCAGCCAATCGTATTGAGCTTGCATTCTATTGGCCGATCGGAACAGCCAATAGAATGCGAGCTCAATACGATTGGCTGATTGGATCAGCCAATCGCATCAGCCAATCAGATTTTTTCTACCTTAATTCCGATTGGCTGATAGAATCCTATCAGCCAATCGGAATTGAAGGGACGCCATCTTGGATGACGTCCCTTAAAGGAACCTTCATTCGTCGGGAAGTCGTCGGTTGAAGAGGATGGCTCCGCGTCGGCTCCTTTGAAGATGGCTCCGCTCCGGATTGATGAAGATTGAAGACGCCGTCTGGATGAACACTTCTACCGGATGGAGGACCTCTTCTTGCACCGCTTGGATGAAGACTTCTACCGGATCAAGGACATCCTCTGCGCACCTTGGATGAAGAATTCGGCTCGGCTGGGTGAAGATGACTCAAGGTAGGATGATCTTCAGGGGGTTAGCGATAGGTTTTTTAAGGGGGGTTTGGGTGGGTTAGAGTAGGGGTATGTGGGTGGTGGGTTGTAATGTTGGGGGAGGTATTGTATTTTTATTTTCAGGTAAAAGAGCTGATTACTTTGGGGCAATGCCCCGCAAAAAGCCCTTTTAAGGGCTGGTAAAAGAGCTGATTACTTTGGTAGTTTAGAATAGGGTAGGGTATTTTTTTATTTTGGGGGGATTTTTTATTTTATTAGGGGGCTTAGATTAGGTGTAATTAGTTTAAACATCTTGTAATTCTTTTTTATTTTTTGTACTTTAGTGTTTGTTTGTTTTTGTATTATAGAATAGTTTATTTTATTGTATTTTAAGTTAGCTAATTGTAGGTAATTTATTTATTTAATTTAATGATAGTGTAGTGTTAGGTGTATTTGTAACTTAGGTTAGGATTTATTTTACAGGTAATTTTGTAATCATTTTAACTAGGTAGCTATTAAATAGTTATTAACTATTTAATAGCTATTGTACCTAGTTAAAATAAATACAAAGTTGCCTGTAAAAAAATATAAATCCTAAAATAGCTACAATGTAATTATTATTTATATTGTAGCTATATTAGGGTTTATTTTATAGGTAAGTATTTAGTTTTAAATAGGATTAATTTAGTTAATTTTAGGAATATTATTTTGTTTAATTTAAATTATATTTATGTTAGGGGGGTGTTAGGGTTAGGGTTAGAGTTAGGTTTAGGGGTTAATAATTTTATTATAGTAGCGGCGACGGTGCGGGCGGGAGATTAGGGGTTAATAATTGTAGGTAGGTGGCGGTTATGTTAGGGAGGGCAGATTAGGGGTTAATACTATTTATTCTAGTGTTTGCGAGGCAGGAGTGTGGCGGTTTAGGGGTTAATACATTTATTATAGTAGCGGCGAGGTCCGGTCGGCAGATTAGGGGTTAATAAGTGTAGGTAAGGTTGCGGCGACGTTGGGGGGGGCAGATTAGGGGTTAATAAATATAATATAGGGGTCAGCGATGTTAGGGACAGCAGATTAGGGGTACATAGGGATAATGTAGGTTGCGGCGGTTTCCGAAGCGGCAGATTAGGGGTTAATAATAAAATGCAGGTGTCAGCGATAGCGGGGCGGCAGATTTGGGGTTAATAAGTATAAGGTTAGGGTTGTTTAGACTCAGGGTTCATGTTAGGGTGTTAGGTGCAGACTTAGAGAGTGTTTCCCCATAGGAAACAATGGGGCTGCATTAGGAGCTAAACGCTGCTTTTTTGCAGGTGTTAGGTTTTTTTTCAGCCCAAACTGCCCCATTGTTTCCTATGGGGATATCGTGCACGAGCACGTTTTTCCAGCTTAACGCTACCGTAACCGTAAGCAACGCTGGTATTGGGGGTTGAAGTGGAGCTAAATTAGGCTCAACGCACCCTTTTGTGAGCCTAACGCAGCCACTCAGACAACTCTCAATACCAGCGTTGTTTAAAGGGTGCGCTGGGAAAAAAAGCAGCGTTAGCTAAGCGGGTCTTTACCGACAAAACTCTAAATCTAGCCGTATGAAAATAAAAAACCCTAACCTACAATAAACTACAAATATCCCTTAAAAGGGCCTTTTGCAGGGTATTGCCCCAAAGAAATCAGCTCTTTTACCTGTAAATAAAAAATACAAATACCCCCCAACAGTAAAACTAAACTAAAACCTAACCAGAAAAACCTAAGTTCCCCATTGCCCTGAAAAGGGCATTTGGATGGGCATTGCCCTTAAAAGGGCATTTAGCTCTATTGCTGCCCAAACCCTAATCTAAAACTAAAACCCACCCAATAAACCCTTAAAAAAACCTAATACTAACCCCTGAAGATCCACTTACAGTTTTGAAGATCCGACATCCATCCTCAAAGAAATCGGGAGAAGTCCTCATCGAAGCCGGCAGAAGTCTTCATCCAAGCGGCCGAAGTCTTCATCCAAGTGGCCGAAGTCTTCATCCAAGCCCGCAGAAGTCTTCACCCAGATGGCATCTTCTATCTTCATCCATCCGGCGCAGAGCGGCTCCATCTTCAAGACATCCGACACAGAGCATCCTCTTCGTTCAACGTCTTCCTGAACAATGAATGTTCCTTTAAATGACGTCATCCAAGATGGCATCCCTTAGATTCTGATTGGCTGATAGAATTCTATCAGCCAATCGGAATTAAGGTTGAAAAAATCCTATTGGCAGCCAATAGAATGCGAGCTCAATCCTATTGGCTAATTGCAACAGCCAATAGGATTTTTTCAACCTTAATTCTGATTGGCTGATAGAATTCTATCAGCCAATCGGAATCTAAGGGACACCATCTTAGATGACATCATTTAAAGGAATTCATTGTTCAAGAAGCCGTTGAACGAAGAGGATGCTCTGCGTCGGATGTCTTGAAGATGGAGTCGCTCCGCGCCGGATGGATGAAGATAGAAGATGCCGTCTGGGTGAAGACTTCTGCGGGATGGATGAAGACTACAGCCGGCTTCGATGAGGACTTCTCCCGGCTTCTTTGAAGATGGATGTCGGATCTTCAAAAATGTAAGTGGATCTTCAGGGGTTAGTGTTAGGTAGGTTTTTTTAAGGGTTTATTGGGTGGTTTTTAGTTTAAGATTAGGGTTTGGGCAGCAATAGAGCTAAATGTCCTTTTAAGAGCAATGCCCATCCAAATGCCCTTTTCAGGGCAATGGGGAGCTTAGGTTTTTTTAGTTATGTTTTTATTGAGGGGGTTGGTTGTGTGGGTGGCGAGATTTTACTGTTGCGGGGTATTTTTATTTTTATTTACAGGTAAAAGAGCTGATTTCTTTGGGGCAATGCCCAGCAAAAGGCCCTTTTAAGGGCTATTTGTAGTTTATTGTAGGTTAGGATTTTTTTTATTTTGGGGGGCTTTTTTATTTTCATAGGGCTCTTAGATTAGGTGTAATTAGTTTAAATCTTTGATAATTTATTTTTTATTTTGTGTTTATTTTTTTGTAACTTAGTGTTTGTTATTTTTTGTAACTTAGTTGTTAGTTGTTTTGTAACTTTGTAATTTTTTATTGTAGATTTAAATTATTTGAGTAGGGTTAGGTGTTTAAATATATAATATAGTTAATTTAATTTGTAGTTTAATGTAATTTAGTTTAATAGTTAGGATAGCTTAATTATTAGTTTAATATAGTTTAATCTAATTTTAGTATAATAGTGTAGATTAATTAATAGTTTAACCCCTTAAGGACAAGGCCATTTTTCAATTTCTTTCCCTTAAGGACCAGGGCTATTTTTACATTTCCGTGGTGTTTGTGTTTAGCTGTAATTTTCCTCTTACTCATTTACTGTACCCCCACATATTATATACCGTTTTTCTCGCCATTAAATGGACTTTCTAAAGATACCATTATTTTCATCATATCTTATAATTTACTATAAAAAATTGAAAAAAACACACTTTTTCTTTGACCCCCAAAATCTATTACACATCTACAACCACCAAAAAACACCCATGCTAAATAGTTTCTAAATTTTGTTCTTTGCTTTTTTTGCAAGTTATAGGGCAATAAGTACAAGTAGCACTTTGCTATTTCCAAACCACTTTTTTTCAAAATTAGCGCTAGTTACATTGGACACTGATATCTTTCAGGAATCCCTGAATATCCCTTGACATGTATATATATTTTTTTTTAGAAGACATCCCAAAGTATTGATCTAGGCCCATTTTGGTATATTTCATGCCACCATCTCACTGCCAAATGAGATCAAATAAAAAAAAATGTTCACTTTTTCACAAATTTTTCCACAAACTTTAGGTTTCTCACTGAAATTATTTGCAAACAACTTGTGCAATTATGGCATAAATGGTTGTAAACGCTTCTCTGGGATCCCCTTTGTTCAGAAATAGCAGACTTATATGGCTTTGGCGTTGCTTCTTGGTAATTAGAAGGCAGCTAAATGCAGCTGCGCACCACACGTGTATTATGCCCAGCAGTGAATGAGTTAATTAGGGAGCTTGTAGGGTTAATTTTAGCTTTAGTGTAGTGTAGTAGACAACCCAAAGTATTGATCTAGGCCCATTTTGGTATATTTAATGCCACCATTTCCTCGCCAAATGCGATCAAATAAAAAAAAATGTTAACTTTTTCACAATTGTTTTCACCAAACTTTAGGTTTCTCACTGAAATTATTTGCAAACAACTTGTGCAATTATGGCATTAATGGTTGTAAACGCTTCTTTGGGATCCCCTTTGTTCAGAAATAGCAGACATATATGGCTTTGGCATTGCTTCTTGGTAATTAGAAGGCCGCTAAATGCAGCTGTGCACCACATGTGTATTATGCCCAGCAGTAAAGGAGTTAATTAGGGAGCTTGTAGGGTTCATTTTAGCTTTAGTGTAAAAGTCTGCCAGTAGTAAAATAAAAGGTATTTAAAAAAAAAATTTTTTTAGCATATTTACATATGCTGATGTGTAGGATCTCCCCTTAGCCCCCAACCTCCCTGATCCCCCCCAAACAGCTCTCTAACCCTCCCCCTCTACCTTATTGGTAGCCATCTTGGGTAATGGCAGCTGTCTGCCAGTACCCAAAACTGCTTTTTTTATTTTATTAATTTTTTCTGTAGTTTAGCTTCCCCCCAGCCAAAGGCCAACCCCCCACCCCCTCCCAGATCCCTTAGAAGTCTTTTTTAAAATTATTTTTTACCCCACTCTATCCCACTTTTTTTTAAAAAAAATCTGTAGTGTAGTCATTCCCACCCGCTTCCCTCCCGTGCACGCGCGCGACTCCTTGCGCCCCCCGACGTGCACGCACACGATCCCGCCCCCTCGACGTCATATGGCCCATCGATGGCCGCCCACCCGCCTCCCATGTAAACTCCCACCCACCAATGATACCGGCCATCGATGTCCGGATCGGATGGCCAAGGTGTGTTATTGCAGGATGCCTCGATATCGAGGCCTCACTGCAATAACCGGAAAGCAGCTGGAAGCGAGCAGGATTGCTTCCAGCCGCTTTAAACCCCTAATGTCGTACAGGGTACGTTGCTGGTCTTTAAAGACCAGGTTGTGTGCGACGTACCCTCTACGACATGCGTCATTAAGGGTTTAATATAGTTTAATGTAATTGTAGTATAATAGTTATTGTAGGTTAATTATTAGTTTAATATAGCTTTATTTAAGTCTAAAGGTAAGTTTAAATTTATTATAAGATAGGGATGAGTTAATATTTAATATAAAGTTAGCGGGTTGTTAGGTTTAGGGGTTAATAGTTTAATTTAGTTTATGGAGATGAGGGGGACTGGCTGTTTAGGGGTTAATAGGTTTAGTAAGTGGTAGTGATGTGGGAGGTCAGAGGTTTAGGGGTTAATAACATTATGTAGGTGGCGGCGGGTCCCGGGAGTGGCGGGATAGGGGTTAATAAGTTTTTAAGAGTTGCGGCTGGCTCCGGGAGCAGCAGGATGGGGGTTAATAACTTTATTTAGTTGCGGCGGGGTCGGGGAGTGGCTGGATAGGGGTTAAACAGTTTAGTATAGTGGTGGTGTTTAGTGACAGTTTACAAATAAAGGTGTGAAAAAGCCGAAGAGCAGCGAGATCGATGACTGTTAGTTAAAAACAGTCCGCTGCTCATCGCCCTGTACTTTGTGCGCTGCTTTTTGACAGCTTTTTATATAAATATGGAGAGCGTATTCAGGTCCGCGGCCGCGATGTTAGGCGATGTCAGGCGAGCGTATTGGTGCCGTTGCATGCAGCACAGTTGACGGCTTGATAAGTAGGCCTCTATATGCCTTGTTAATTTGTAAATAATGCAAGCATGTATTGTTTCATGCAACGATCAATGCGCCTGGTGAAGTGTGATGTTATGCTGTTTCCCATTATATTGAATAGCAGATGCACATATTTTTGAAGCAGATTTCAAGAGCATATGGCAATAAACTTGATTTGAAGGAGTTAATAAATAAATAGTGGCACACGGTAGTGAGTTGGTTAAATTTTCTAGCATATTAGATCATTTTGCTAATGCACAAGTATGTTCCCTTAAGACTGATAAAATGGAATAAACAAATAGGCTGCTTGGTTACCAAAGTAGCAGAAACTGAACTGGAAGCCAGAGGGAAAGGATTTCTTATAAAATTATGTTTTATCACTTCACATTTATAGGGGACCCACCATTAATGGTGGTTTTATTGATGCCTGTAGATAAGATAAATTAAAGGGACATTACAACTGCTAGGAACATCTGCAATAGCATTGTTACTACCAACCATGCTAATGGTCTTTCTACCCTGTCTGTAGCTCTCTTCAAAGCTGTTGTCTTATTACAGTCTGATAAAGGTACCAGTTAGTGAATCTCTGTATCTTTAAACATGGTGCTGCCATCTTGCATTCAAATATGAGTGACACTTTCAGCTTTTTGATAACTTTATCATGTACTTCAGGTTAGTGGGCACAATAATAGGTTGGAGCTTTTGATTTTTGCTCTTTTTACACAGTTTAAAAGTAACATAAAATATAACATAAGCCCTCATACAGATGAATGCAGCCATTGCAAAAATAAAAAGCCCCTGCTCTGTATCAAGCACACTGATCCATAGCCAATTATACAACTATCAAAAAGCCAGCAACATCACTGAACAGTGAATGCACGCAGCTTCTATCACAGAGTGAAGAAATACGTAATATCCAAGATGGTGGTGCCTTGTGTGAAGATCATAAACATAGGAGAACAGCTTTGAAGAGAGCTGCAGGCAGAGTAGAAAAAGCATAGCATGATGAGTACATTTTGAAAAATATACATTATTTTATTCATATATATGCATGTAAAAAAATAGCTTGAAGGAACAGATTTTGTGCAATCTTAATCATTTCAGATAACCTTGTTCAGAAACTTATGAGCAGTATCCATGCTATTTCAACTGTGCCCTGAAGTTTAATGTCCCTTTAATGGCTGTTTGTTTATTCTACTGAGTGACAAGGCAGAGAATGATGTGGTGAGCAAGAGGAGGAAAGAAGGAAAAGAAAAAGGAAGGAAGAGAAGGGAGGAAAATGGTGGGAAAAGAGGGTGAAGAAGCAAATTGTTCATAAGAAACTGAAGGCCCAAAGCCTTTAGAGATTGTCTTCTGGATATAAGAAACATTTCTCTGTATAAGCATGAGCACTATTAATGGACATATGCATCCAGTGTTCCCACTCATAGCAAGATGAATTATCCATCAGTTCTACAATTTTATCAGCGCTGAATAATCAAGATAAAGCTGACCTGCCATGGCTTGTGTAACAAAGTGTGACCTAGGGTTTGAAATATGGTTGAATATGCAGAATAAGAAGACAAAGAAATATTAGATGTCATGGTTGTGCTTTAAGAAAGCAATGTGAAATGAAAGAACCAGAGAGTTAATACCAAGAAATACGTTATCGGCACAGGGGGCACATGCTTTTAGTTTTACTTCTTGGAAAAATCATTGATTCAATTATATTAAAGAATCTTAAATGGATAAAGAAATGATGGACATTTTAGTGTAGTCACTGTTTTATCCCTCCCTTTTATAGTTCAGATATTTCTCTTTCAAGATGTTAGAATGCAGAAGTTTATGGCGTAGATTATTGACATTTTTAGAATGTTAACTATGTAAGGAAGGCCAAACCATACTTTGTTTTTCCTTTATATATCTTGTCATCACTTTTATTTGGTGCATCTGTTACTAGAACAAGTCCAGGCTCAAGAGAATTCTGACATTTCATATGTACATAGGTAATGAATTTAATATGGAACACTGGGTGATGTTTCACGTACAATGCTGTTCCGGGATGTTCCAGTTGCTCAGAGCAAGAACTAAGGATTTAGAAATAAGTTAGAACATCTTGTGCTACAGCTTTACGTCATTATCTCATTACTAACTTTAATAGCACTTTTCTTTCTTTTTTTTAAATAATGTAGAAAGAATACATTGAATATAACATCATGAAATATAATAACATAAAATAAACAATAGCATACATAGAAAAGGTATTTGACATACAGACATAAATTTATTCTGTTTGCGGTTAACTACAATTATCAAGCAATTTTCCAAGTATCTACAGAAAATCATCCATAAAGAGCAAGATTACTGAAGGCAACTATATCACTTAAGACAGCCTATAGGGCTAGATTACAAGTGGAGCGTTAATTTATTGTGTGACCGTATACGGGAAAATTCACCCGTTTACGAGCGCACAATAGATAACCGGCCATTACAAGTGTCTGTTTATTGCTTCCGCAAGCTTGTGGTATCAATTAGTGTTCCGAAAATTAACCAGAGGTCAGATCTCTGCTTAATTTTCAAAATGGGCCCCAATTGCCCCCATTTCCAAAGGGAAATGAAACCCAAATGTTTCCTTTCATGATTTAGACAGAGCATACAATTTTAAACAACTTTCCAATTTACTTATATTATTTAATTTGCTTCCTTCTCTTGTTATCATTTGCTGAAAGGAAAGCTCAGGAGCAGCAAAGAACCTAGGTTCTAGCTGCTGAGTGGTGGCTGCATATATATACCGATTGTCATTGGCTCACCCGTGTGTTAAAGGGACAGTCAACACCAGAATTTTTGTTGTTTAAAAAGAAAGATAATCCCTTTATTACCCATTCCCCAGTTTTGCATATCCAACACAGTTAAAATAATACACATTTTACCTCTGTAATTATCTTGTATCTAAGCCTCTGCTGACTGCCCCCTTATTTCAGTTATTTTGACAGACATGCAGTTTAGCCAATCAGTGCTCACTCCTAGGTCATTTTACGTGCATGAGCTCAATGTTATCTATATGAAACATGTGAACTAATGCCCTCTAGTGGTCAAAATGTATTCAGATTAGAGGCAGTCTTCAAGGTCTAAGAAGTTAGCATATGAACCTCCTAGGTTTAGCTTTCAACTAAGAATACCAAGAGAACAAAGCAAAATTGGTGATAAAAGTAAATTGGGAAGTTGTTTAAAATTGCATGCCCTATTTAAATCATGAAAAAAAATTGGACTTGACTGTCCCTTTAAGTTAGAAACCAGTAGTGCATTGCTGCTCCTTCAACAAATGATATCAAAAGAATAACATAAATTTGATAATAGAAGTAAACTGGAAAACTGTTTAAAATTGTATGTTCTATATAAATAATGAAATAAAAATTTGGGGTTCCATGTCCCTTTAAGTGTGCTGTAGTTCTTAATAAAAGAAAATATCTTGCTTTTTTTTTAAAAAGAAAAAAGAAAAATAACTGCAAGAATCAGTTTTAGGGGTTAAAGTTGGCAATTGTGGAGTGTTATAGACAAAAAAAGCTCAATTTACTTTCCATCGTTGCTCGATTTACCCTCTTCACTGCATTAGGTCCTCATGCCGTGTCTCACGGCATGAGGATGAGGCTCTAAGGAAGTGCGCTCTCATGAGTGCAAAGCTTCCGGGTAATGTGCATGTGAGGTCGCGTTCGCATTGCACCGAACTTGTAATACCAGCGCACATTTGTGTGCGCTGGTATTACTAAGTGGAGCGCAAATATCTCCCTCGTGAAAGTGATTTTTCGCGCTCCACTTGTAATCTGGCCCATAATGTAGTGTATATTGTCATCACCCAGATATGGCAGCAAATGTCCTTGAGTGTTCAAATAGATATTCAAGTTAAATATGTATCCCAGCTAAATGTAGGATATCCACCATGCTAATTAAATTGTGTTGATGCATATTTAGTCTTATACATCAAATAAATCCTAATCTAATCACTGTATTTTGGGGGCATTTGGGGCACATTTATAAAATTAACCAGAGAGCTGATCTTTGGTTCATTTTATAAGCGCTAATTGCTACCGTGAGCTCACAGTAGCAATAACCAGCCACTTGTAATGGCTGGTTAATTATCACATGCCTGCAAACGGGCTAATATGCAATAATTGGGCAGAGTTTGACAGCCATTTTCTGCTCCTAACAAACAACAAACAGTGGCGGCTTGTGACTTTTAAAGATGGGAGAGCACTAGCCCCGCCCCTCAGATGGCTCCACCCATTTTATTTATATATATATATATATATACATACTGGGTACAAGAGTCCTGTCACTGGGGCAGTATAAGGACATATATATATATATATATATATATATATATATATGTCCTTATACTGCCCCAGTGACAGGACTCTTGTACCCAGTATATATATATATATATATATATATATATACATACATATATATATATATATATATATATATATATATACACAGTGCTGTCAATCAAATCTTATATCTGTTTTACAAATAACACACACTGACCTATATATATATATATATATATATATATATAATATCTATCAGACATTCACATGATTTCTATATTTTATTATATTTTGAGATAGAAGCACATTACTTTAGGATGCACAATATAAGCAAAATAAATCCAAATCCTAGGTTGAATGTAATTAGAAACATGAATCAAACCTTGTGCTATCTAAGGTCCTAAAAGATCACTGATTTCAATGAAAGCTTAGCTCCAGGGCACTGCAAGTTTGATCATTGACCTCTGTTTGGGATCTGCCGCCACGGATCCAGAAGCAAAACAAGGCGCGCGCAGGGCAGGGTTCAGCCAGACTTGTGTATAGTAATAATCCAGATTGTCCTCCTATTCCCATCCCCTGTGTTACCAGCATATGTTGCTCCACTTTCTATCCCCAGCACAGTGCACTAAGTAACTAACCACACGAACCGCAGCAGCCTCTCCAGTCTCCTCAGTTATATTTACCAAGTCAGGGCTGCAGGGCCCTGCAATCAGCATTCAGTATACACCATACGGCTCAACTCACCTGCTCAGTCCAACTCTGTGCTGCTCAAGGCCCCAAGCAGGCCACTGCCACTCCATCACAAGCCTGTGACTGCCCAAAATGAGCTCCTCTCAGGTCCACTGTCCTCACACAAGTACTGCAGTCTGCAAGTGCAACTGCAACTATCATATGGGCCTGGTCCGGTCTCAGCAATGGCGACTGCATTCTGACTGCAACAGTAGGTGTAGTTACAGCGTAACTGTTACGCCCCTGCCTCCTCTCCTATCACACACATAGTCAGCTCAGCTCTTAGTGTGCGAGTGTCACGTGACAGCTGGCTCCCGCACACTAAGAGCTGTGGCTGGCCTGTAGGTGGCGCTGCAGTCAATGCAGTTTTAAAGTGTAAAGTGCTTTTGCCTATACTTCTATGTATCGCACTGCACAGCATGTGCGATACATAGAAGTATAGGCAAAACAGCCCTTTCCACTTTCAGGTTACACTGCACAGTCTCACAGACACAAACAGCACACAGGAAAATAATACATTTATTAATAAATATAATATAAAATAATATAAATAAAAAATAAAAATACAATTTTTCATAATTTTTTTTTCTCATTTTTTTTTCTTCTGCTCATTTTCCCCCCCCTCCTCTGCCCCCTGGGGGTTCACGTGCGACAGTGCACATACGGAGGAGCCTCCACTGACAACAAATATTTAAAAGTTTAATGTACAAACTTATAGATGTGAGATTAATTGCAGGATGCTTCTCTGGTATGTAACAAGTAATCAAAATTTGTATTTGGTCTAGACTGTCCCTTTAAAAATAGACAGCTTTTTTAACTTTATATATCTATAGCCACCATAAGATTACACTGTATATTAATAACATGTTTGTTACAGTGCGGCCTTAAATATTAGAAGTAAACCCTGTGAGTACAGTGTGAACTTACTTTAGTTTTTCTAATATTGCAATTGCACTTTACCAAATGTGTTCTATTTTAACCTGTATAATAATGAGTAACCGGTATAACAATGGGTAACCTGTATAACAATGGGTATAACCTATATAACAATGGGTATAACCTGTATAACAATGAGTATAACCTGTATAATAATGAGTAACCTGTATAATAATGAGTAACCTGTATAACAATGGGTATAACCTGTATAACAATGGGTATAACCTGTATAATAATGAGTAACCTGTATAATAATTGGTATAACCTGTATAAAAATTATTAACCTGTATAACAATGGGTAACCTGTATAACAATGGGTATAACCTATATAAAAATGGGTATAACCTGTATAACAATGGGTATAACCTGTATAATAATGAGTACCCTGTATAATAATGGGTATAACCTGTATAAAAATGGGTAACCTGTATAACAATGGGTAACCTGTATAGCAATGGGTATAACCAGTATAACAATGAGCAACCTGTATAATAATGAGTAACCTGTATAACAATGGGTAACCTGTATAACAATGGGTATAACCTATATAACAATGGGTATAACCAGTATAACAATGAGTAACCTGTATAATAATGAGTAACCTGTATAATAATGAGTAACCTATATAACAATGGGTAACCTGTATAACAATGGGTATAATCTGTATAAAAATGGGTAACCTGTATAATAACAATGGTAATAACCTGTATAACAATGGGTATAACCTGTATAGCAATGGGTAACCTTTATAACAATGGGTAACCTGTATAACAATGGGTTTAACCTGTATAAAAATAAGTTACCTGTATAAAAATGGGTAACCTGTATAACAATGGGTATAACATGTACAGGGAGTGCAGAATTATTAGGCAAGTTGTATTTTTGAGGATTAATTTTATTATTGAACAACAACCATGTTCTCAATGAACCCAAAAAACTCATTAATATCAAATCTGAATAGTTTTGGAAGTAGTTTTTAGTTTGTTTTTAGTTATAGCTATTTTAGGGGGATATCTGTGTGTACAGGTGACTATTACTGTGCATAATTATTAGGCAACTTAACAAAAAACAAATATATACCCATTTCAATTATTTATTTTTACCAGTGAAACCAATATAACATTTCAACATTCACAAATATACATTTCTGACATTCAAAAACAAAACAAAAACAAATCAGTGACCAATATAGCCACCTTTGTTTGCAAGGACACTCAAAAGCCTGCCATCCATGGATTCTGTCAGTGTTTTGATCTGTTCACCATCAACATTGCGTGCAGCAGCAACCACAGCCTCCCAGACACTGTTCAGAGAGGTGTACTGTTTTCCCTCCTTGTAAATCTCACATTTGATGATGGACCACAGGTTCTCAATGGGGTTCAGATCAGGTGAACAAGGAGGCCATGTCATTAGATTTTCTTCTTTTATACCCTTTCTTGCCAGCCATGCTGTGGAGTACTTGGACGCGTGTGATGGAGCATTGTCCTGCATGAAAATCATGTTTTTCTTGAAGGATGCAGACTTCTTCCTGTACCACTGCTTGAAGAAGGTGTCTTCCAGAAACTGGCAGTAGGACTGGGAGTTGAGCTTGACTCCATCCTCAACCTGAAAAGGCCCCACAAGCTCATCTTTGATGATACCAGCCCAAACCAGTACTCCACCTCCACCTTGCTGGCGTCTGAGTCGGACTGGAGCTCTCTGCCCTTTACCAATCCAGCCACGGGCCCATCCATCTGGCCCATCAAGACTCACTCTCATTTCATCAGTCCATAAAACCTTAGAAAAATCAGTCTTGAGATATTTCTTGGTCCAGTCTTGACGTTTCAGCTTGTGTGTCTTGTTCAGTGGTGGTCATCTTTCAGCCTTTCTTACCTTGGCCATGTCTCTGAGTATTGCACACCTTGTGCTTTTGGGCACTCCAGTGATGTTGCAGCTCTGAAATATGGCCAAACTGGTGGCAAGTGGCATCTTGGCAGCTGCACGCTTGACTTTTCTCAGTTCATGGGCAGTTATTTTGCGCCTTGGTTTTTCCACACGCTTCTTGCGACCCTGTTGACTATTTTGAATGAAACGCTTGATTGTTCGATGATCACGCTTCAGAAGCTTTGCAATTTTAAGAGTGCTGCATCCCTCTGCAAGATATCTCACTATTTTTGACTTTTCTGAGCCTGTCAAGTCCTTCTTTTGACCCATTTTGCCAAAGGAAAGGAAGTTGCCTAATAAGTATACACACCTGATATAGGGTGTTGATGTCATTAGACCACACCCCTTCTCATTACAGAGATGCACATCACCTAATTATGCTTAATTGGTAGTAGGCTTTCGAGCCTATACAGCTTGGAGTAAGACAACATGCATAAAGAGGATGATGTGGTCAAAATACTCATTTGCCTAATAATTCTGCACTCCCTGTATAACAATGGGTATAACATGTATAACAATGGTTATAGCCTGTAAAACAATAGTAACATGTATAACAATGGGTATAACCTGTATAACAATGGGTATAACCTGTATAACAATGGGTAACCTGTATAATAATGAGTAACCTGTATAATAATGGGGAATTATAGTTAGGAATGTATAATGTTCTAGACAATATCCACCAGCTTAGGGGAACCAACTGCCAACTCTATTAGGCTTCCAAACCTCAAACTCATTGTTCAAGGTAGAAAGGGCACATATAACCTGTATAAAAATGGGTAACCTGTATAACAATGGGTAACCTGTATAGCAATGGGTATAACCAGTATAACAATGAGCAACCTGTATAATAATGAGTAACCTGTATAACAATGGGTAACCTGTATAACAATGGGTATAACCTATATAACAATGGGTATAACCAGTATAACAATGAGTAACCTGTATAATAATGAGTAACCTGTATAATAATGAGTAACCTATATAACAATGGGTAACCTGTATAACAATGGGTATAATCTGTATAAAAATGGGTAACCTGTATAATAACAATGGTAATAACCTGTATAACAATGGGTATAACCTGTATAGCAATGGGTAACCTGTATAACAATGGGTAAGCTGTATAACAATGGGTTTAACCTGTATAAAAATAAGTTACCTGTATAAAAATGGGTAACCTGTATAACAATGGGTATAACATGTATAACAATGGGTATAACATGTATAACAATGGTTATAGCCTGTAAAACAATAGTAACATGTATAACAATGGGTATAACCTGTATAACAATGGGTATAACCTGTATAACAATGGGTAACCTGTATAATAATGAGTAACCTGTATAATAATGGGGAATTATAGTTAGGAATGTATAATGTTCTAGACAATATCCACCAGCTTAGGGGAACCAACTGCCAACTCTATTAGGCTTCCAAACCTCAAACTCATTGTTCAAGGTAGAAAGGGCACATAGACCAGGGCCACTTAAAACTGACACTGAAGGTACGCATAGCCTAGACCTATTATGGTAAAATATTTAAACTTTCAAGATAAGGTTTCAATTATGATCAAATTTAGACAGAAAAATCCACAAATGATAGGTCAAGATAAGATATTAGCTGTGAAGTAAGAACAGCGCAGGAGAACCGAGATTCAAGGACCTATGCCATAATCTCTCGAAGTATGTTGACTATTACCTTCAACCTATAGTTAGGAATACCAGGGCCTTTCTAAAGGACACTACTGAGGTTATAAAAATCTTTGAGGGAATGGAATGGGAAGAGGATTTTTGGTGGGCCACTTATGATGTGTCCTCCTTATATACTAATATAAAACATGAAAAAGGTATTAGAGCGATCAAAAGAGCATTTTTATATTATGATATTCCTGATGTTCATTTGCAATTTATTTTGGATTCTATTTCATTTATTCTTTCTCATAATTATTTTGGGTTTGAGGATTCTTTTTATTTGCAGCTTAAAGGAACAGCGATGGGGACAACATTTGCCCCATCTTACGCTAATATTTTTATGGATGATTTTGAGAAGGAATATATTTGGAATAACAATCCTTTTGAAGGTAATATTGTAAAGTATGCTAGATATATTGACAACGTGATTATCCTATGGAGAGGGTCGTCACATTCTTTGACACAATTTTCCACATATATAAATGAAAATTCTTTTGATTTAGAATTTTGTGGTACATGTTCTAAGGATAATATTGTGTTTTTAGATATTAATCTTATGAAGAACCCTACAGATAATAAAGTCATAGTGAAAAATCATAGGAAGACAGTTGACAGGAATAGCTTTGTTGATGCCAGGAGTGGACATCTTAAAAATTGGAAGAACAATATTCCTTTTAGCCAATATACTCGAGTGAGACGTAACTGCTCTAGAATAACAGATTTTGATAGTGAAGCTGAAACCCTAGACAAGAAATTTTTAGAGAAAGGGTATGAGAATGAACTATTAAAAGCATAGCATCAGGTTAACAGTGAGGAGGCTAACAACCAAACAAGGTTTATAACCACCTTTAGCGAAGGAGCAGGTATAATAAAGAAGGTAATGAACAAACACTGGGGAATACTCAAATCCGATCCAATCTTGAGTCAAATTATAACAGATAAACCTTGCATTACGTTCAGAAAAAATCGAAACTTGAAAAACCATCTAGCTCCCAGTAAACTGAGAAAAAGGGGAGATAATGGTCCAATAACGAACGAAAGTAAAAACACCCTAAGTAATTGGTTATCCATTCCAGCTGGCACTTACAAATGTAATAAGAGCAAATGTAACATGTGTTTTTTTGTCAGAAAAGGTAACAGGTTCAGTAATTCTGATGGTACAGAACAATTTGAGATCAAACACAGATGTAACTGTGAATCGACATACACTGTTTATCTACTAAGATGCAGTTGTGATCTGATTTACATTGGACGTACCAAAAGAAAGACTAGAACAAGGTTCAATGAACACCTGTATAAAATTAAAAATGGTTTTAAAAAACACAGTGTACCCAATCATTTTCTATTGGTCCATGGCAGTAATCCGAGAGGTTTAGAAATACAAATAATAGATTGGATACCACCAAGTTATCCCAATAGACTGAGAACCTTAAGACAACGAGAAACTGAATGGATTTATAAGCTAAAGAGTTTGAATCCTTCAGATCTCAATATTGATTTAGACGTACAGGCTTTTTTATGAAGGATTGTAGCTCTCCAGTTTTTATGTGTCTTCTAATATTTTAATATGCAATTATTTTAAGTATTTGAGTTTATGAATTTTCTCTTCTGTTGGTTTCTAAAAATAATTTTTTATTTTTTTACCTGCTGAATCTATATTTGGGGAATAATTTATGTATGTTTTAATTATGATCTTCGCATAACAAGATGAATTTACTTATATGTAGCTCTTATCGTTACAGGATCTATATCAATTTCCAGTACACTTTGAATATTTTATTTGAATATTTTTTTTTTTATGTTTTTAAAGTATTTACTATGCACATATTTATTTGCATACTATGTTTAGTCTAGTTTATTATATTATATGATAATTCTGTACGTAGGATGTTTGTTTATGAATTTGTTTTAAAATTTTGTGTATGCAATGTATTTATCTTTTTGCATTTATCTTGCTGTATTTATTTTTTATTTTTTAGTATTTATGTTTCAAAAGTGTGTGTTTGAATAACTCTGTACCTTAAAGGTTTTGTAAATATATTCAGTTAGCGCATAAATATACTACTGAGTATAATCAACTGTTACCTTGTGAACTAGTATATAACATGTATAAATTGCCGTTATGGTAGACACAGCTGATCAGTTGCTTAAAAAAGGGTGTGCTCGTAGACCGCATCCTGATTGGTGTGTACCATCAGCCAATCGGGTGGAAGCAACGACTTTAAATGCTAACAATCTATTAAGCATAACATTCTGCTCTTGATAAAGCCCGGGCGTACACCGGGGGAAACGCGTCGAGCTATCTACATGGTTTAAAGAAGGGATTGGAAAAAGCCTCCCACCGTGACCTAAGCTGTGTGCAGCTCCTTGATGAAAAGTGAGACATATCCGCCGGCTGTGGTCTTCCTTGCTTCTGGACAAAAGAATTGTTCACATCATAGATTGTGAAAGGCTCTTTTAAAACCTACCGTTTGTAAGTAGGAATTGTTTTGTGTCTTGTATATGTACCAATAAAATTACTACCTTGAATCTCGGTTCTCCTGCGCTGTTCTTACTTCACAGCTATTTTCTGATCACGTCATATCCAGTGTGGGGAGAGAGACACAGGACGAGAGTGGCTGCATTAGGATCGAGTTGCAAAGAACATTAACTGTGGGTGGAAACACCTGTATCCCTCTTTGTTCCACAGAGGAGAAGTCTGTATTTAAGACTTGTGGTAATATCGTAAATTTGTATGTAAAGCGCTGCTTTCTATTTTTCTTTTTCTTTTCCAAGATAAGATATTATTGTTCCAAGATTATTCAGTCGAAACACAGATGAAACGTAAGGAAATGGCCCCTTATTGTACAGCTCTAATTCAGAAAGGTGTTCAGGAAAAGCTTATATATCCAGCAAAAATATGCTTCAAAGTAAACAGTGAAAATTTGACTTTGAAAAAACGTTAAAGAAGCTCAAGAATACATTAGTACATTATAGTCATTTTAAAAAAACCTGACTTGTAAAGCTGGTATATTGTACAGGGTACTGGAGAAAAATAGAAGACCATAAGTGGTCCCTAAAAGTGTTTTATTGTTCCAAGAGTATGAATGGAACAAAATATGTTGGTGTGGAGTATGATCATATAGAATTATGGCTTTCAGAGAATTGTGTTTTTACTGTTTTATGTTTTTTTTTTGTTTGTTTTTTTTTCTCTTGTGTGTGTTCTATTTTGTTTTTAACACCCTGGCCTAAAAGAAGAGATGGTTAATATCTTATCATGGAATGTTGGGGGAATAACTTCCCCAGCAAAGAGGAATATAATTCTGAAACTATTAAAAAAAAATAAGCCAGACATTGCTCTTCTGCAGGAGACGCATCTACAAGATGTTGAAATGGCTAAACTTAACCGTAGCTGGGTAGGTGAGATACTATCAGCTCCTGGCCTGAAACGCAAGAGAGGCGTTGCAATATTATTTGCAAAACATTTTAGCAATAAAATTGTTTTACAAGTGCAGGACCCGGAGGGTAGGTATATTATAGTTGAAATAGAACATGGTGATACACATTTAGTAATATGCAACATATATGGTCCAAATGAATTAGATCCTGAGTTCTGGGATAAAATCAATATTAAATTATTCCCATACATTAACAAAAATTTGATTATTGCTGGGGATTTTAATATGACGACTGCCCCAATGCTAGATAGAATTATAATTGGCCACCCGCATGTAGGTAGATAAAACTGAAGAAAAATTATTTGTTTCTTTTCGTAGTAAACTGAATCTGTTTGATATCTGGCAAATTAAGAATCCAGATATAAAAACTTTTACCTGTGAGTCTAAGACACATAAGGCAATGGGGGGTAGTTATCAAGCCGTCTACTTTTCTGGCTTCGCCAGCCCAATACGTCCGCCTAAGCTCGCCTACCTTCGCCGCCGCGGACCTTGAATACGTTCGCCTAAGTTATCAAATAAAGCTGTCAAAAAGCCGCGGGGCGATGAGCAGCGGACTGTGACAGTTATCACTCATCCGATCTCGCTGCCCTTCGGCTTTTTCCCAGCTTTATTGCTAGCCTGTCACTAAGCACTCAGACTACACTGCACTGTTCTACCCCCTATACCGGCGCCCCCGGAGGCCCCCGCAACTAAATAAAGTTACTAACCCCTAAACCGCCGCTCCTAGACCCTGCCGCAACTCTTATAAATGTATTAACCCCTAAACCGCCGCTCCTAGACCCTGCCGCAACTCTTATAAATGTATTAACCCCTAAACCGCCGCTCCCGGACACCGCTGCCACCTACATTATACCTAGTAACCCCTATCCTGCCCCCCTTATACCGTCGCCCTCTATTATAAAATTATTAACCCCTATCCTGCTGATCCCGCACCTCTCCGCAACTAAATAAATAGTTTAACCCCTAAACCGCCGCTCCATGAACCCGCCGCAACCTATAATAAATTTATTAACCCCTATCCTGCTCCCCACTACGCCGCCGCCACTGTAATAAAATGATTAACCCCTAAACCTAAGTCTAACCCTAACCATAACGCCCCCCTAACTTAAATATTAATTAAATACATCTAAATAAATTAACTCTTATTAACTAAATGAATCCTATTTAAAACTAAATACTTACTTATAAAATAAACCCTAATATAGCTACAATATAAATAATAATTATATTCTAGCTATCTTAGGATTTATATTTATTTTACAGGTACCTTTCAATTTATTTTAACCATGTACAATAACTATTAAATAGTTATTAACTATTTAATAGCTTACCTAGCTAAAATAAAGAGAAATGTACCTGTGAAATAAATCCTAACCTAAGTTACAATTACACCTAACACTACACTATACTTTAATAAATTATTCCTATTTAAAAATAAATACTTACCTGTAAAATAAACCCTAAGATAGCTACAATGTAATTAATACTTATATTATAGCTATCTTAGGATTTATATTTAGTTTACAGGTAACTTTGTATTTATTTTAGCTAGTTAGAATAGTTATTAAATAGTTATTAACTATTTAATAACTACCTAGCTAAAAGAAATACAAAATTACCTGTAAAATAAATCCTAACTTAAGTTACAATTAAACCTAATACTACACTATCATTAAATTAACTAAATAAACTACCTACAAATAACTACAATGAAATACAATTACATAAACTAACCAAAGTACAAAAAATAAAAAAAGCTAAGTTACAAAAAATAAAAAATTAAGTTACAAACATGTTAAAAATATTACAACAATTTTAAGCTACTTACACCTAATCTAAGCCCCCTAATAAAATAACAAACCCCCCCAAAATAAAAAAAATCCCTACCCTATTCTAAATTACATAAATTTCAAAGCTCTTTTACCTTACCAGCCCTTAAAAGGGCCATTTGTGGGGGCATGCCCCAAAAAGTTCAGCTCTTTTGCCTGTAAAAGAAAAATACAACCCCCCCCCAACATTAAAACCCACCACCCACATACCCCTAATCTAACCCAAACCCCCCTTACAAAAACCTAACACTAATCCCCTGAAGATCATCCTACCTTGAGTCGTCTTCACTCAGCCGAGCCACCGATGGAACTGAAGAGGACATCCGGAGCGGAAGAAGTTAATCCTCCAAGCGGCGCTGAAGAAATCTTCCATCCGATAAAGTCATCATCCAGGCGGCACTGAAGAAGTCTTCGATCCGGCCGATGTCATCTTCAAAGAGGCGCTGAAGAGGTCTTCTATCCGGGCAAAGTCATCTTCCAAGCCGGGTCTTGAATCTTCCTTCCGCCGACACGGAACCACCTTCTTCACCGACGGACTACGACGAATGACGGCTCCTTTAAGGGACGTCATCCAAGATGGCGTCCCCTCAATTCCAATTGGCTGATAGGATTCTATCAGCCAATCGGAATTAAGGTAGGAAAATCTGATTGGCTGATGGAATCAGCCAATCAGATTCAAGTTCAATCCGATTGGCTGATCCAATCAGCCAATCAGATTGAGCTCGCATTCTATTGGCTGATCGGAACAGCCAATAGAATGCGAGCTCAATCTGATTGGCTGATTCCATCAGCCAATCAGATTTTTCCTACCTTAATTCCGATTGGCTGATAGAATCCTATCAGCCAATCGGAATTGAGGGGACGCCATCTTGGATGACGTCCCTTAAAGGAGCCGTCATTCGTCGTAGTCCATCGGTGAAGAAGGTGGTTCCGCGTCAACCTGTATAACAATGGGTAAAACCTGTATAACAATGGGTATAACCTGTATAACAATGGGTAACCTGTATAACAATGAGTATAACCTGGATAACAATGGATAACCTGTATAACAATAGTAACCTGTATAAAAATGGGTATAACCTGTATAAAAATGGGTAAAATCTGTCTAAAAATGGGTAACCTGTATAATAATGAGTAACCTGTAAAACAATGGGTAACCTGTATATCAATGGGTATAACCTGTATAAAAATGGGTAACCTGTATAACAATGGGTATAACCTGTATAACAATGGATAACCTGTATAACAATGGGTATAACCTGTATAACAATGGGTAACCTGTATAATAATGAGTAACCTGTATAATAATGGGGAATTATAGTTAGGAATGTATAATGTTCTAGAGTATCTAGACAATATCCACCAGCTTAGGGGAACTGTTTTTCACATTACTGTCTCACTATCCTTTCATTGGCGAGATTAGCAATTGTAAGATATCTGCGGAATGTACAGTGAAACAGTTTGTATATCTATTATTTTAACTAATTTTAACTTACTGCACAGAAACCATTTTTATATTTACTGAACAGACAGTATATGTTGTCTAATCCTGCTTTGAATACATGCCCCTCCACACGACTGAGATCCACATTCACTGGCTATGTGGTTTCATTGCTGGAAAGGCAGTGAGCCCTATACTATCCTTTGAAAGGCTCATCGCCACGCATCTGTACAGCGAGGGTCAGCCCATTTTTCACAACATTTCTCCAGTGGACAAATTGCAAGCATGAAATAACTATTTCTTGCTGACCTGATAATCCTTTTAACTTCAGGCCCTAAGTATTGGTCTCTCAGTGTATAGAGAGCTAAGGGGCATTTTCTGTAAATATCAAGATATAAGTTAATGAGTTGTACTTTCCCAGCAAGCTCACCTCATTTGATTAAAGGGATAAAAAGGTCAACATTGAAATGTGCATAAATGCATTTCCATTTGAAATAGAAGCATTTTTGCAGTGTACTTTCATCAGCAAAATGATTCTAGTAAAACATATTACTGTTTTTCTGTGGCATATGCACATATCCTGTGAGGGCCCGTGCACCAGTAGTCAAGCTCAGAATGCTGAAGATGGTGTGTATTGCTTCTGTGAAGACATCATTTGTGTCATACAAACCACCACTGACTCTGAGAAGGTGTGGTGTTGGAATACAGGTTCAGGAGCCCTCACAGGATATGTGCATATGCAGCAGAAAAACAGTAATAACTTTTTCTAGACGCATTTTGGCTAATAAGTATAATGCAAAAATGCTTCTATTTCAGATAAGTACACTTTCCCTTTAACTGACGAGGCTTCAGGAATTATATGTCTAATTAATTGTGTGATCTGGGCATAGAACTGGCATAGAAAAAATTACATCTAAACTTTATCCAAAATTAGGTGCCCTGTACAGAAACAAATCTTGCCTCAGCCCTACAGTAAAGGAAAAGATTGTACAGCAAATACTGATGCCAATCATGGATTATGGAGATGTAGTATATGCACCTGCACCGCAAACTCACCTTAATAAACTAAATACATTGTATAACTCGTTCTGCCGCTTTGTGCTACAATGTAACTACAGAACCCACCATTGTGACTTGCAAAAAGAACTAAACTGGCTGTCGCTAGAATCCAGACGCACCCTCCATCTTTCCTGCCTTGTGTTTAAGAGCCTTTCTGGGAAGCTCCCACCCTACCTGAGCAGAATGCTCTCCCCTGCTATTCCCACCTCCTATAATCTCTGATCCAGTACCAGCACATTATTTAGCTTGCCTCAATACAAAAAGAAAGCAGCTCGATCCTCCTTTTCCTACAGAGCACCACAATTATGGAACGACCTCCCGCACACTTTCAAACCTTCCCCAAGCCTAATATCCTTTAAGAGATCCCTCTCTACATATCTCAAAACAGAATGCTCCTGTCATGGTTGATTATATATTTCCTACCTGTTCTATGTAAAAATTTTGCATATATTGTGTATTATTATTGTTTTTGTATTTTATTGTACCCTATTGTATCAATGCAATGTTTTGTGGACCCAGGACATACTTGAAAATGAGAGCAATCTCAATGGGGGGTAGTTATCAACGTGTCAACTTTCCTGCCTTCGCCGGCCCAATACGCCCGCCTAAGCTCGCCTACCATCCCCGCCGCGGACCTGAAAAAATTTGCCTAAGTTATCAATAAATCTGTCAAAAAGCTGCGCACCAAGTACGGGGCGATGAGCAGCGGACTGTGAGACTTATCACTCATCCGATCTCGCTGCTCTTCGGCTTTTTTACAGCTTTATTGCTAGCCTGTCACTAAGCACCCACACTAACTACACTGTTCTACCCCCTATACCGGTGCCCCCGGAGCCCCCCGCAACTCAATAAAGTTATTAACCCCTAAACCGCCGCTCTTAGACCCCGCCGCAACTCTTATAAATTTATTAACCCCTAAACCGCCGCTCCCGGACACCGCCGCAACCTACATTATACCTAGTAACCCCTATCCTGCCCCCCTATACCGCCGCCCTCTATAATAAAGTTATTAACCCCTATCCTGCTGATCCTGCACCTCGCAGCAACTAAATAAATAGTTTAACCCCTAAACCGCCGCTCCCGGACCCTGCCGCAACCTATATTAAATTTATTAACCCCTAATCTGCCCCCCCTACACCGTCGCCACCTATAATACATTTATTAACCCCTATCCTGCCCCCCACTACACCGCCGCCACTATAATAAATTTATTAACCCCTAAACCTAAGTCTAACACTAACCCTAACACCCCCCGAACTTAAATATTAATTAAATAAATCTAAATAATATTTCTATTATTAACTAAATTAATCCTATTTAAAACTAAATACTTACCTTTAAAATAAACCCTAATATAGCTACAATATAAATAATAATTATATTGTAGCTATCTTAGGATTTATTTTTATTTTATAGGTAACTTTCAATTTATTTTAACTAGGTACAATAGCTATTAAATAGTTATTAACTATTTAATAGCTACCTAGCTAAAATAAAGAGAAATTTACCTGTAAAATAAAAACTAACCTAAGTTACAATTACACCTAACACTACACTATACTTAAATAAATTATTCCTATTTAAAACTAAATACTTACCTGTAAAATAAACCCTAACGCCTAGATTTAGAGTTTTGCGGCCAAAGGGGTGTGTTAGCTACGCTGGCTTTTTTCTGGCCGCACCTTTTAAATACCGCTGGTATTTAGAGTTCACAGAATGGCTGCGTTAGGCTCCAAAAAAGGAGAGCATATTTACGCAACTTCAACTCTCGATACCAGCGGTGCTTACGGACGCGGCCAGCTTCAAAAACGTGCTCGTGCACGATTCCCCCATAGAAAACAATGGGGCTGTTTGAGCTGAAAAAAAACCTTACACCTGCAAAAAAGCCGCGTTCAGCTCCTAACGCAGCCCCATTGTTTACTATGGGGAAACACTTCCTAAGTCTGCACCTAACACTCTAACATGTACCCCGAGTCTAAACACCCCTAACCTTATACTTATTAACCCCTAATCTGCCGCCCCGCTATCGCTGACACCTGCATATTTTTTTTAACCCCTAATCTGCCGCTCCGTAAACCGCCGCTACTTACATTATCCCTATGTACCCCTAATCTGCTGCCCCTAACACCGCCGACCCCTATATTATATTTATTAACCCCTAATCTGCCCCCTACAACGTCGCCTCCACCTGCCTACACTTATTAACCCCTAATCTGCCGAGCGGACCGCACCACTATTATAATAAAGTTATTAACCCCTAATCCGCCTCACTCCCGCCTCAATAACCCTATAATAAATAGTATTAACCCCAAATCTGCCCTCCCTAACATCGCCGACACCAAACTTCAAACATTAACCCCTAATCTGCCGACTGGAGCTCACCGCTATTCTAATAAATGTATTAACCCCTAAAGCTAAGTCTAACCCTAACACTAACACCCCCTAAGTTAAATATAGTTTAAATCTAACGAAATAAATTAACTCTTATTAAATAAATTATTCCTTTTTAAAGCTAAATACTTACCTGTAAAATAAATCCTAATATAGCTACAATATAAATTATAATTATATTATAGCTATTTTAGGATTTATATTTATTTTACAGGTAACTTTGTATTTATTTTAACCAGGTACAATAGCTATTAAATAGTTAAGAACTATTTAATAGCTAAAATAGTTAAAATAATTACAAAATTACCTGTAAAATAAATCCTAACCTAAGTTGCAATTGAACCTAACACTGCACTATCAATAAATAAATTAAATAAAATACCTACAATTACCTACAATTAAACCTAACACTACACTATCAATACATTAATTAAATATAATACCTACAAATAACTACAATTAAATAAACTAACTAAAGTACAAAAAATAAAAAAGAACTAAGTTACAAAAAATAAAAAAATATTTACAAACATTAGAAAAATATTACAACAATTTTAAACTAATTACACCTACTCTAAGCCCCCTAATGAAATTACAAAGCCCTCCAAAATAAAAAAAATGCCCTACCCTATTCTAAATTACAAAAGTTCAAAGCTCTTTTACCTTACCAGCCCTGAACAGGGCCCTTTGCGGGGCATGCCCCAAGAAATACAGCTCTTTGGCCTGTAAAAAAGCACATACAATACCCCCCCCCAACATTACAACCCACCACCCACATACCCCTAATCTAACCCAAACCCCCCTTAAATAAACCTAACACTAAGCCCCTGAAGATCTTCCTACCTTATCTTCACCTCACCGGGTATCCCCGATCGGTCCTGGCTCCAAAATCTTCATCCAACCCAAGCGGGGGCTGGCGATCCATAATCCTGCGGCTGAAGAGGTCCAGAAGAGGCTCCAAAGTCTTCATCCTATCCAGGAAGAAGAGGCGATCCAGACCGGCAACCATCTTGATCCAAGCGGCATCTTCTATCTTCATCCGATGAGGAACGGCTCCATCGTGAAGACCTCCAGCGCGGATCAATCTTCTTCCGACGACGTCCAACTGAAGAATGACGGTTCCTTTAAGGGACGTCATCCAAGATGGCGTCCCTCGAATTCCGATTGGCTGATAGGATTCTATCAGCCAATCGGAATTAAGGTAGGAAAATTCTGATTGGCTGATCAGATTGAGCTCGCATTCTATTGGCTGATCGGAACAGCCAATAGAATGCAAGCTCAATCTGATTGGCTGATCGGATCAGCCAATCGGATTGAACTTGATTCTGATTGGCTGATTCCATCAGCCAATCAGAATTTTCCTACCTTAATTCCGATTGGCTGATAGAATCCTATCAGCCAATCGGAATTCGAGGGACGCCATCTTGGATGACGTCTCTTAAAGGAACCGTCATTCTTCAGTTGGACGTCATCGAAAGAAGATTGATCCGCGCTGGAGGTCTTCACAATGGAGCCGTTCCTCATCGGATGAAGATAGAAGATGCCGCTTGGATCAAGATGGTTGCCGGTCTGGATCGCCTCTTCTTCCCGGATAGGATGAAGACTTTGGAGCCTCTTCTGGACCTCTTCAGCCGCAGGATTATGGATCGCCAGCCCCCGCTTGGGTTGGATGAAGATTTTGGAGCCAGGACCGATCGGTGATACCCGGTGAGGTGAAGATAAGGTAGGAAGATCTTAAGGGGCTTAGTGTTAGGTTTATTTAAGGGGGGTTTGGGTTAGATTAGGGGTATGTGGGTGGTGGGTTGTAATGTTGGGGGGGGTATTGTATGTGTTTTTTTACAGGCAAAAGAGCTGAATTTCTTGGGGCATGCCCCGCAAAGGGCCCTGTTCAGGGCTGGTAAGGTAAAAGAGCTTTGAACTTTTGTAATTTAGAATAGGGTAGGGCATTTTTTATTTTGGGGGGCTTTGTAATTTCATTAAGGGGCTTAGAGTAGGTGTAATTAGTTTAAAATTGTTGTAATATTTTTCTAATGTTTGTAAATATTTTTTTATTTTTTGTAACTTATTTCTTTTTTATTTTTTGTACTTTAGTTAGTTTATTTAATTGTAGTTATTTGTAGGTATTGTATTTAATTAATGTATTGATAGTGTAGTGTTAGGTTTAATTGTAGGTAATTGTAGGTATTTTATTTAATTAATTTATTGATAGTGTGGTGTTAGGTTTAATTGTAACTTAGGTTAGGATTTATTTTACAGGTAATGTTGTAATTATTTTAACTATTTTAGCTATTAAATAGTTCTTAACTATTTAATAGCTATTGTACCTGGCTAAAATAAATACAAAGTTACCTGTAAAATAAATATAAATCCTAAAATAGCTATAATATAATTATAATTTATATTGTAGCTATATTAGGGTTTATTTTACAGGTAAGTATTTAGCTTTAAATAGGAATAATTTATTTAATAAGAGTTAATTTATTTCGTTAGATTTAAATTATATTTAACTTAGGGGGGTGTTAGGGTTAGGGTTAGACTTAGCTTTAGGGGTTAATCCATTTATTACAGTAGCGGCGAGATTCGGTCGGCAGATTAGGGGTTAATAATTGAAGTTGGGTGTCGGCGATATTAGGGAGGGCAGATTAGGGGTTAATACTATTTATTATAGGGTTATTGAGGCAGAAGTGAAGCGGATTAGGGGTTAATAACTTTATTATAGTAGCGGTGCGGTCCGCTCAGCAGATTAGAGGTTAATAAGTGTAGGCAGGTGGAGGCGACGTTGAGGGGGGCAGATTAGGGGTTAATAAATATAATATAGGGGTCGGCAGTGTTAGGGGCAGCAGATGAGGTGTACATAGGGATAATGTAGGTAGCGGCGGTTTACGGAGCGGCAGATTAGGGGTTAATTATTGTAGGTAGCTGGAGGCGACGTTGTGGGGGGCAGGTTAGGAGTTAATAAATATAATATAGGGGTCGGCTGTGTTAGGGGCAGCAGATCAGGGTTACATAAGTATAACGTAGGTGGCGGTCGGCAGATTAGGGGCTAAATCATTTAATCGAGTGGCGGCGATGTGGGGGGCCTCGGTTTAGGAGTACATAGGTAGTTTATGGGTGTTAGTGTACTTTAGAGCACAGTAGTTAAGAGCTTTATAAACCGGCGTTAGCCCAGAAAGCTCTTAACTACTGACTTTTTTCTGCAGCTGGAGTTTTGTCGTTAGATTTCTAACGCTCACTTCAGCCAAGACTCTAAATACCGGCGTTAGAAAGATCCCATTGAAAAGATAGGATACGCAATTGACGTAAGGGGATCTGCGGTATGGAAAAGTCGCGGCTGAAAAGTGAGCGTTAGACCCTTTCCTGACTGACTCCAAATACCAGAGGGCGGTAAAAACCAGCGTTAGGAGCCTCTAACGCTGGTTTTGACGGCTTCCGCCCAACTCTAAATCTAGGCCTAAGATAGCTACAATGTAATTAATAATTACATTGTAGCTATTTTAGGATTTATATTTATTTTACAGCTAACTTTGTATTTATTTTAACTAGTTAGAATAGTTATTAAATAGTTATTAACTATTGAATAACTACCTAGCTAAAGGAAATACAAAATTACCTGTAAAATAAATCCTAACCTAAGTTACAATTAAACCTACACTATCATTAAATTAATTAAATTAATTAAATACAAATAACTACAATTAAATACAATTACATAAACTAACTAAAGTACAAAAAATAAAAAAAGCTAAGTTACAAAAAATAAAAAAATAGGTTACAAACAATTAAAAAATATTACAACAATTTTAAGCTAATTACACCTAATCTAAGCCCCCTAATAAAATAACAAAGCCCCCCAAAATAAAAAAATTCCCTACCCTATTCTACATTAAAAAAGTTCAAAGCTCTTTTACCTTACCAGCCCTTAAAAGGGCCTTTTGTGGGGCATGCCCCAAAGAAAACTGCTCTTTTGCCTGTAAAAGAAAAATACAACCTCCCCAACATTAAAAACCACCACCCACATACCCCTAATCTAACTCAAACCCCCCTTAAAATAACCTAACACTAATCCCCTGAAGATCATCCTACCTTGAGTCGTCTTCACTCAGCCGAGCGAGCCACCGATGGAACTGAAGAGGAGATCCGGAGCGGCAGAAGTGATCCTCCAAGGGGCGCCAATCGGAATTGAAGGGACGCCATCTTGGATGACGTCCCTTAAAGGAGCCTTCATTCGTCGGTAGTCCGTCGGGAAAGGATGTTCCGCATCAGCGGGATGAAGATTGAAGACCCCGCTTGGAAGATGACATCGCCCGGATAGAAGACTTCTTCAGCGCCGCTTGGAAGATGACATCGCCCGGATGGAAGACTTCTTCAGCGCTGACTGGAGGATCACTTCATCGGATGGAAGATTTCTTCAGCGCCCCTTGGAGGATCACTTCTGCTGCTCCGGATCTCCTCTTCAGTTCCATCGGTGGCTCGCTCGGCTGAGTGAAGACGACTCAAGGTAGGATGATCTTCAGGGGATTAGTGTTAGGTTATTTTAAGGGGGGTTTGGGTTAGATTAGGGGTATGTGGGTGGTGGGTTTTAATGTTGGGGGGGTTGTATTTTTCTTTTACAGGCAAAAGAGCAGTTTTCTTTGGGGCATGCCCCACAAAAGGCCCTTTTAAGGGCTGGTAAGGTAAAAGAGCTTTGAACTTTTTTAATGTAGAATAGGGTAGGGATTTTTTTTATTTTGGGGGGCTTTGTTATTTTATTAGGGGGCTTAGATTAGGTGTAATTAGCTTAAAATTTTTATATTTTTTAAATGTTTGTAATCTATTTTTTTATTTTTTGTAACTTAGCTTTTTTTATTTTTTGTACTTTAGTTAGTTTATGTAATTGTATTTAATTGTAGTTATTTGTATTTAATTTATTTAATTAATTTAATGATAGTGTAGTGTTAGGTGTAATTGTAACTTAGGTTAGGATTTATTTTACAGGTAATTTTGTATTTATTTTAGCTAGGTAGTTATTAAATAGTTAATAACTATTTAATTACTATTCTAACTAGCTAAAATAAATACAAAGTTACCTGTAAAATAAATATAAATCCTAAAATAGCTACAATGTAATTATTAATTACATTGTAGCTATCTTAGGGTTTATTTTACAGGTAAGTATTTAGTTTTAAATAGGAATAATTTATTTAAGTATATTGTAGTGTTAGGTGTAATTGTAACTTAGGTTAGTTTTTATTTTACAGGTAAATTTCTCTTTATTTTAGCTAGGTAGCTATTAAATAGTTATTAACTATTTAATAGCTATTGTATCTAGTTAAAATAAATTGAAAGTTACCTGTAAAATAAAAATAAATCCTAAGATAGCTACAATATAATTATTATTTATATTGTAGCTATATTAGGGTTTGTTTTAAAGTATTTAGTTTTAAATAGGATTCATTTAGTTAATAATAGAAATATTATTTAGATTTATTTAATTAATATTTAAGTTAGGGGGGTGTTAGGGTTAGTGTTAGACTTAGGTTTAGGGGTTAATAAATTTATTACAGTGGCGGCGGTGTAGTGGGGGGCAGGATAGGGGTTAATAAATGTATTATAGGTGGCGACGGTGTAGGGGGGGCAGATTAGGGGTTAATAAATTTAATATAGGTTGCGGCGGGGTCCGGGAGAGGCGGTTTATGAGTTAAACTATTTATTTAGTTGCGGCGAGGTGCGGGATCAGCAGAATAGGGGTTAATAACTTTATTATAGAGGGCGGCGGTATAGGGGGGGCAGGATAGGGGTTACTAGGTATAATGTAGGTTGCGGCGGTGTCCGGGAGCGGCGGTTTAGGGGTTAATACATTTATTATAGTTGCGGCGGGGTCAGGGAGCGGCGGTTTAGGGGTTAATACATTTATTATAGTTGCGGCGGGTCAGGGAGCGGCGGTTTAGGGGTTAATATGTATAGAGTAGCTTGCGGTGGGCTCCGGGAGCGGCGGTTTAGGGGGTAATAACTTTATTTAGTTGTGGCGGTGTAGGGGGGCAGATTAGGGGTGTTTAGACTCGGGTTACATGTTAGGGTGTTAGGTGTAGACAGCTCCCATAGAAATCAATGGGATGTCTGGAAGCAGAGAACTTGTACTTTCGCTATGGTCAGACTCCCATTGATTCCTATGGGATCCGCCGCCTCCAGGGCGGCGGATTGAAAACCAGGTA
The DNA here is from genome assembly GCF_027579735.1 of Bombina bombina. NCBI lineage: Eukaryota > Metazoa > Chordata > Amphibia > Anura > Bombinatoridae > Bombina > Bombina bombina. The sequence goes on along the minus strand of NC_069502.1, from coordinate 337,071,680 downwards.
CGCTGGGCCGGAAAAGGGCCAAGCGTACCTGCTAGTTTTTTGATAACTAGCAAAAGTAGTCAGATTGTGCCGCACTTGTGTGCGGAACATCTGGAGTGAAGTAAGAATCGATCTGTGTCGGACTGAGTCCGGCGGATCGAAGCTTACGTCACAAAATTCTACTTTTGCCGGTCTCTAGCCTTTGATAACTAAGGCGAATCAGCCTCGCCACAAATACGCTGCGGAATTCCAGCGTATTTGAGGTTGACGGCTTGATAACTAGGCCCCAGAGTATCCTTCCTGGTAAAATATTTTATAAATAAATAAATATAGGAGGCTGCATCTGATCAAAGGTCTTGAATTAGGCTATAACTTGTTACTGCTGTGCTGTTTACTTAGTAAAAACACTGAAAACCAAACGACTCATACTCAGGGTTTATGACCCCACCAGTCAACTAGTCCTCACTACACAAGAGGATCATTTATAAAAGGAGGCAGACATGAAGCTTTCAGGATTTGGATCCTTTGGAGAACCTGATAATCCATCAATATATATGTACAGTATATGTACACTACAGTTACCAGTTTTTATGCGAGGCAGCAATAGCCTGCAGAAGTCTGATTGTAGAAGATTAACTTTGTAAATTAATGGGATTTTGTCAGTTAATAGTTATTACTTATGCACAATTGCTGTTAAATGGCAATACATATACAGTAACATTGCATAATTAACAAGTTACTTACTATGAATTTAAAATAAGCAATGCATTTTTTTTCAGAAAATTCCCCCCCGTATTACTGGCCCCTGTATCATGTGACAATCTTTGGCCAAACAAACACTAGTATATGTATATACTGTGAATGTGTGCACATGCTCAGTTGGAGCTGGTGCCTAAGAAAGTGTGCATATAAAAAGATTGTGCAACGTTTGATAATAGAAGTAAATTGGAAAGTCCCTTAAAACTGCATGTTCTATCTGAATCACGAAGATTTAATATTGACTTTAGTGTCCCTTTAAAGTGATTCAGCGCTTCTACATTCATACTTGCATTCAGGATGAAAAAAGTTGGTTATAATGCACACACACAATATATATATATATATATATATATATATATATATATACATCATACACACCATGTTTCAGTTTTGTGTGTCTTGAGTAAACAATCCTATGGAAGTAATAAAAAGGAAAGTGAAGAAAAATGTTACATGAGAGAGAACACATTCCAGAGAAGCCCTTAAATGTATGGCCTATACAAAAATATAACTAATAAAATATTGCCCCCTAGTGCAAACTCTGCAGACTGCATTAAAATACAACCGCTATCACTAAAAAATGTTTAAATTATTGCCAATATTTAAAAAAGTGAAATAATTTTAAAAAAATATCTAAATTTAGTTTTATTAACAATTGTCCTTAGTCTACTTTACACAAATATTTTCATTCTATGGATTGGATTTTAATCTTTTTTTCAGTTAATAAAATGAAAATGGATAAACATGATTGGATAAACTTGTGAAAATCAAAATGTTTTGCAGACACACAATGACGTAGAAAATAATCAATTAGATAATTGGAAAAAATATTTTTATTCCACAAATCAATTCATTACTGACTGCAGCCTTGTGTGTTTGATTATAAGTTCTTAGCATCTAAAAACGCTAAATTCACAGTATAAAGTATGTGCAATTAACTGTTTCTTATAATTTTTTGTTAAATCTGACGATTTTGTATTATCTTTGAACAGTGCAAAGTTTAAAAGCAAGCGGCTAGATTACGAGTTGTGCGTTAGGGTAAAAAAGCAGCGTTAAGAGGTCCTAACGCTGCTTTTTTACGCCCGCTGCTATTACGAGTCTTGCAGGTTTAGGGGCACCGCACACGTAAACTTCGTAAAGTCTTTTTTCTATGGGACTTCCATAGCGCCGGTATTACGAGCCTGTCCTGGGAGGCCAAAAAGTGAGCGGTACACCCTACCCTGTCAAGAGTCCTAATGCATTTACAAGTCAGTAGTTATGAGTTTTACACTACAACACCGTAACATAAAACTCATAACTAAAGTGCTAAAAAGTACACTAACACCGGGGGGCGGAGCTTGGCCGCTTAGAGAGATGGCCGCACACTAATATAGCTCTTAAGCCCATATCACCAGCCCTGACAAATGCGACCACCTAAGCTATTATAAACCCACAGCTGAGAGAGAAATTAAACCCTGTATACCATAGCGGACGCTGGAGGGGCTGATATTCGCTCTGCTGGACGCTGTGACACACAAGACAGAGCTGAACAGGCCTCGCACCAAAACCTTGCTGCGCAACTCGCCAGAAACGGCTTTCACACTTTGCGGAGACTCTTCTGCCTGGTGAGGGCTTCAAACACACCCGAGTTAAACGAGCAAACTACTCTGCACTGCAGATCGGCTCACAGAGGGCAATTGGCAGCAGCTGGCAGCTGAGAGCCCAAACGGATGACACAGCCTGGAGACGAGACTTGCGTGGTAAGAGCTGGAGACTGACTTGTTCTTGGGGCCATAAAGTGGGTATTACATATTCAAGCGCACCCACTGCACGGGGAAAAAAAAGGCACATTTGGGGAGATAAGCTGTTGTACCGGTCTCCGGACTTAGCTCTGCAAGTGCTGGATATATCAGGCAGTATAGGAAGCACAACGTTAGCATCTAAGGAACACTGGGCAATCAGTATAACAGTGTAAAGGGGAGAAAAAGAATCCTGAGAACATTAATGTTTACATCAACACCCATAGTCATAGAGGACTTTGTTATTACTGGGTTATTGTAACAGGCTTTGTATTGAATGCACCTACCTTCCCTTATATGAACCCAATAGCCTGCTCTCACCAATTATATCACTTGTACAGCTAATCATTATAGATCATATGACTGTCATTGGTGGCGCAGCTATAATACCGCTTGTAGGCACAGAAAATAGTGCTGAACACCTGTAAGCTAACCCAAAACTGCCCAAACGAATAACACCAGCTCCTTCTATCTGAGACTGCTATATAAATATGCCAGGCCGCAGATCTCATAAACCTGAGAGTTGCATCAACACTAAAACCATGCAACAATACCTAAAAACACTGAGTCTTCTACTTCACCACAGAACTCAGCTCTATCAGATCCCCCTCCACAGGGAGAGAGCCTACAGGATCAATGAAATGCACACTCCAACCTCACAAACCTCACTAAGGACGACTTAAAGTTATTGTGCACAAAAGAAGACATCAAAGAAATGATGTCTGAGGTTAAGGGTTGGTATAGCGATGTAAAAAAAGATATCACTAAAAATATCAAAAAAGATCTCCACACTGGAAGAGAGCCACAATACCACTTACAATGATGTACAACACTTATCTAAATTGTTCTATGAACAAGATGAGAAAATACATCACCTTTTAGAAAAAGTAGAGGACCTGGACAACAGGGGAAGACGCAATAACTTGAGCATCAGAGGCATCCCTGAATCCATTCTTCCTGCAGCCCTGGAAGGTTGCCTTCAAGACCTCTTTCGCACAGTGAAAGGGGATAGCAACGCCCCTGAGATGCCAATTGAAAGGGCACACAGAGCCTTGAGGGCTAGACCACCGCCTAAAGCACCGCCAAGAGACGTCATCATCAAACTGCTACAAAGAAGAATTACTGAAGTTTTCCAGGCAAAAGCAAAATTTAACACACGCAGGCTTTCGCATACAGATTTTTGCAGATCTTAGCCCAGCAACGCTACAAAAGAGAACAGCAACCTCTACTCTAAGAGAACACAATATAGTATATAGATGGGGTTTTCCTGTTAGTATCATTGCAACAAGAGGAAATACTACAGCTATCTACAAGTCAGAGGATGACTTACCACACTTTTACAAAACTCTTGGACTGACCATCAACCCGTCAGGATCAGCACGTTCCTTTTAGAGAGGTCCTCCTCTGACACCAAGTAGAGCGGATACAGATACCACGGAACCCACTATAGATGGCACGTCAGCCCCTTTGGAGTCGGCTGGAACCACATCTGATACCAGGGACCATACATAATGTTTTGAACTCTCTCTGTTGTTGGGACATTCACTGATATATCAAGAACACAGGTCGTAGTTTATATTTTCATATGTTTATAGATATGGGCTGGGGGGTGGGATATTTCACTCGCTATTGTTGTAATTTTCTAGGTAATTATTAGTTTAATTACATCTGGATAATTTGGTATCCTGTAGCTAGGAAAAAATCCATTGTTATACCAATCCATTTTTATTGTGTTGAATATAACATCCGTTCTCCTTTCCTTGCGTAGTATTAGAAATAAGACATAGTTTCATACTGTTTACTTGTTGTTATATTTAAATAACTGAACTTTATTCGTTGCATTTGTCACACACTTATCTGCTACGGCAGGAATACGCACAGGATCTCCCAGAGCATAGGTCTCGGCCCTCCGCACGCCCTTAAGGACCCTCCGTGCCTTTTATCTCCACTTAAGTTACAATAATGGAGAGAATTCACCCACAGCAACCACGCCCAATGACACTAATTACAATAAATGCCAAGGGATTGAACAGTCCTGAAAAAAGATCTGTAGCTTTCAACCAGTTACACAAACACTTAGGGGACATTATTTTCGTACAGGAAACCCACTTTAAAAAAGGAAGGGAGCCCAGAGTTGTTAGTAACAGGTACAGAACCTGTTTCTTAGCATCAGGAGACACTAAGAAGGGCGGAGTTGGTATCTTTTTAAACAACACCATTAATTTCAAACCCATGCATGTGGAAAAGGATACAAATGGTAGATATATAATAGTAACAGGACTGCTTCACAACACATTGGTAACATTAGCAAACATCTACCTACCAAACCAAGACCAGCACATACTTCTAAAGCTCATCAGCAACAAGTTTATGGAACGTAATAGGGGTGTAATACTTTTAGGAGGGGATTTGAACTTACCCCTAGATCCACTAATAGACACATCCACTAAGAAGTCTAGCACGCCCTCCAAAACCATTAAGGCTGCCAATGCTCTCATCACTCAACTTAGGCTACATGACATCTGGAGAACTCTGAACCAAAAATCCCAAGATTACACCTTCTATTCAGTGCTCACGCTCACAAACATTGACACATCAGTCCCGCAATCTCTCGACATAATCAGAAACTATGGGTCAATCTCTAATTTCCACCTGAATGTATCAAAATCAGAACTATTGAACGTCTCTTATGATCAGACAGCTTTTTCCCAGATGCTCCCACAGTGCCCCTTACAAAGGCAGCAAACTAGAATGAAGTATCTAGGGATTTATTTATCCCCAGACCCACATGTAGTCTTTCAAGATAACTACAAAACACTAGAGGGAAATATTACAGCTGACCTCTCCAGCTGGAGAAACAAAACAATCTCCTGGCTGGGGTGGATTAATGTAGTAAAAATGAACATTTTACCGCAACTTTTGTACCCACTGCAGACAACACCTATTCCACTTCCCACAAATTATTTGAACAAAATCCAAATCATTATAGAGCAATATATTTGGAGAGGAATCAAACCTAGAGTGGCAAAACGCACGCTTTACTTACCCAAAGACAGGGGGGGATTGGGGGTGCCAAACATTGCAACATATTAACAGGCGATGGTACTGCAAAGGCTGCTGGACTGGTGCGATAACAACTAGACTAAAGAATGGGTTCAGATAGATTGCGACTTAATGGGAACACATAACGCAGGAATGATAGCATGGCTTAGTTCAAAACACAGACCCAAAATCATTGTGCAATACCCCTTACTGGTGGACTTCTTCTACTACTGGGATAAGATAATAAATACCTTGTCAAACATATCTACCATACATTCGCCTATGACCCCCATTTACAATAACCCTGGTCTGCCATGGAACCTCAAAGATACAGAACAGATGCGTCCAACCCAGGTTAAAAATGACACACTATATGCACTCATAAAAGACAACAAATTAAAGCCGTTGCACGAAATACAAAAATATGTACCTGACACTCCCATAAATTGGTTTCAATATACCCAACTGTACCACTTCCTGAACACTCACAGACATAAACACCATTTCACACGGCAGGTCACATCTTTTGAGAAGCTGTGTGTCCAGGACACATACACAAGACATACCATTTCTATTCTCTACAAACTTCTGCTAATAGAAGACCCACAAGTATTCCCTTCCTATGCCAGATCATAGGAAAGGGAACCTCACTCAGATATCACTTTTCAAGAATGGCAGACGGCTTTTCAGATCACTAAGAAAGCCTCTATATCTACAAGAGTCCAGGAGTCCAGCTTTAAATTTCTATCTAGATGGTATTTGACACCTAGCAAACTGCAATACATATACAAAGCAACATCCGGGAAATGCTGGAGGGAATGTGGGGAAGAAGGAACACCTACACACATATGGTGGGGCTGCCCCAAACTAGATACCTATTGGGTAGAAATCCTTACACACATAGAGAAAACAATAGGATAAACTCTACCAAGTGACCCTAAGACATTGCTCTTTTTGTCTCTTCCTAAGATTGAGAATAAAGCATACAGGGCACTAATGTTAATTATGTTAAACAGCGCCAAATTGTTGATCCCGAATCACTGGAAATCACAAACAATCCCAACTCTAATAGAATGGGAGCGGCAGGTTGACACACTGATACACCTGGAAAGATACCACCATGTGCAGTGTGAGACTCTAGACATCCATGAACACATGCTGAACACCTGGACACTACGTAATCATCAACATAACTAGGCAGAAGTAAGCCGAACTAGAGTGAAAGTTTAAACACAGAGGCCGGGGAATATATATTCACGTAACATTGCAACTATAATTATGAGCAAATTAGATCAACCTACACAACCTGCATGCACATCATGGAATAACACATAAATAGAACCAAATGGCACGCACTATGCTCTGGGAAGGAAAAAAGGAAGGAGAGGTCTAAAACTGTTTTAAACGACTACACTTTGAAGTTTAGACTCATTGTTTCGTTACTTCACCTATCATGATTGTACAGTTGATCAACAGTTGTTGAAGTAGATTTTTTCTTTACATTAGTTTTAAAATGTAATTATCTCATTGAATTACATAATACATCTATTGGTGTTGAACTTACATACTTTGTTTACTACTTATACATATCACTTGTCATTTGTAGACACGTATATTGTTACTTTGAGCTGTGACAATCTTGAGCTATATTGTTTACATGTATTGCATGATATGTATGTTTGATATTTCTGAATAAAACTCTTTTGAAAATAAAAAAAAACTGAGGTCATTTTCATTTCGACTCAACATTGTGTAACACATTATTCATGGTCTTCTTATGTAAAATTGCTCATAGAATACAATTTATCTGCTAAGTTTACCTTGCAGCACAGATCGAAAATTGAATTATCATTTTATTGTATACAAATATGATACCTATGCTGTTGATCCATACTGTTTGCCCATGGATATATTCTTCTTCATTTTGCTCTATAACTTAACTGACCAATGGAATGTTGAGCTGTTGTTTCTCTGATTTCTGTATATTGTTGAAACCTCAATAAATATACATTTAAAAAAAAAATAAAAAAAAGTACACTAACACCAATAAACTACCTATTAACCCCTAAACCGAGGCCCTCCCACATCGCAAACACTATAATAAAAATTTTAATCCCTAATCTGTCACTCCGGACACCGCCGCCACCTACATTATATTTATGAACCCCTAATCTGCTGCCCCCAACATCGATGACACCTACATACTATTTATTAACCCCTAATCTGCCACCCCCAACATGCCGACATCTACATTATAATTATAAACCCCTAATCTGCCTCTCCGGACACCGCCGCCACCTACATTATATGTATTAACCCCAACATCACCTACACCTACATACTATTTATTAACCCCTAATCTGCCACCCCTGACATCGCCGACACTATATTAAAGTTATTAACCCCTAAACCTAAGTCTAACCCTATCCCTAACACCCCCTAACTTAAATATAATTACAATAAATCTAAATTAAATTCCTATCATTAACTAAATTATTCCTATTTAAAACTAAATACTTATCTGTAAAATAAACCCTAAGATAGCTACAATATAACTAATAGTTACATTATATCTAGCTTAGGGTTTATTTTTATTTTACATGCAAGTTTGTATGTATTTTAACTAGCTATTCCAATCAGCCAGTTAATTTATTTTTTTTGCTCAACGCTAAATCTTTTAACGACGGGTTTATAAAAACTCGTAATACCAGCGCTGCATGTAAGTGAGTGGTGAGGGAAAACAGCTCATTAGCTCCGCATAGCCTCTACCGCTAAACTCGTAATCTGGGCCAAGGTTTGTTAACTATTTCAAAATTTTAATGAAACATGGAACATTATATTGTTTGTTAAAATGTGATCTGAGCATTCTATCAACCATCCAACCATCCCAAAAAAGGGTGTGTAAACATCTAAAATATGTCGTGCAAAAATGAAAATAATGGTTTTCAGAAGGTAAAAGTTCTTGAATTAAATACTGGGTGCATGGCTATTACTTATGTTGGTGTACCACCCAACATTTTTCAGAAACTATCCAGGGTTAGGAGGCTGATGGCTGAAACAGGAAGATCCAGGCGTGGATTTCCCACAAATCATGGGTGGAGTTCTGCACATCAAAGTAAGAGATGGGTGAATGTGCTGAAAGTGTAATTTGTTTGGTGGATGAATAGTCCTGTGGCCATTTGTTTTGTACAATCGAATGTTGATAAGAATGAAAATCCATTAACTTTCGTAATTGAAGGTTATTACCGATTTTTGAATGTTACTTTTGTTTTCAAATGTTCATAATTAGATTGAATATCCACATTCAAAATGTTGTTATGTTTTAACAAATACTATTCAGAAGATCAATAGTTCATGTGGTAGGGAATTTAGTAAATTGATACATAATAGATACAAATATATCAATTAGAATGTTTCTATTTCGAATATTGTATAATTAGAATATTACATTTAAAGAGAGCATTAGAAATACTACTGCATAAAACAAATCTTAGAATGTTGTACAAATATTCGAAATTTGAAACAAACGAACAAATGTGTTTAAATTTGTTCTATTTTTCGAATGTTGCAAAACATTCGCCTATTTCTAATCAAAGCTAGAGTTGAGCAAAGAAAGGTAGAGTTGGTCATGGAGAGGCAAGATAGTCTTTGACCAGCCTGGATTTCTATAAAGCCCTGGATTGTTGCAGAGATCCAAACCGCGCTAATCTTGTTAATTGCTGAATAGCTGGGAGCTCTGCAGGTGGTGTAGATTTACAATCAGACATAAAAATGCCTACACAATAAAAGATTCATAATTTGTTTTCATTACATAAAAACATGGTTTCAGAGAAATCCATATTATTTTTCTGTCTTTACTGTGATTTCTGCAGTGTTATTATTGCATATTTATCCTATTAACCTAACAAAACTATTAATAAAAGAACAAAGTATTAAAGACCTTGTTGAATAAAAAAATATTCATCAGCTAAGGTTCTCATGTAATTAAAGGGTGCTGGCGTTTTTTTTAATATTACAATAAATATATTTTTCATATAGCAAACTACTTTGAATGCCATTAGAAATGATAGTCCACACTATGAAACATTTTTTTAAGAAGTGCTAAATGACTCCAAATTCAATGTCAAATCATTAACTACAACCTCATCATACTACTGTTTTGAGAGTTTCCATCCCATTCTCAAAATAGTCGCACAGCATCTATAACTAAAGATGTGCAGACTTCAGATGAATACAAATTCATCCAATTTTATTCCAATTGGTGATTCTTCTGCTATATGAACAGACAATGCATTATAAGATGAAATGAACAAAGAACAGAAGATTTCTTGAACAAACTAATTTGTTTGTTCATTCCTACCACCACAAAAAAGGAATATAAAAACACCAAAATGTGTCATTCATGATTCAGATAGAGCATGCAAGTTTAAACAACTTTCTAACACTTCTATTATCTAAAGTTTGCGTTCTCTTGGTATCTTTTATGTGTCCACGTCCCTTGTCCAATCCTGCATTAGTATTACTAATAATTGATGTTTAGGGACAGTCAGTCATTAGTTTTTAGTCATACAGACTTGTCCAATCAAGCCTTAATCTGTTATAGTGAGGTTGGAGACAAGAGGACGCTCAGGTGTTTTCATTCCTTTTGACTTTATAGGGTCAGATGCAAATCACAAAGGGCTAGATTACAAGCATTCCTGCTCACGTGTTAACTTCGATATACAGAAGCCTTTTTGTGTACATTGCGTTGCACTCATTTTACAAGTTGAAATTAAAAAGTTTGCGCGTAAGAGTAAACCTGATGTGCACAAAAAAAATATCACAACTGCATTAACTTCTTCTCCCATAGAAGTAAATGGAGTGCAAAAACATTAATAAAAAATAACACACATACTCACGCACTAACCCAACCGCGTATATTCAAGAGCGCTAAACCAGACATGAAATATTAATATTTCATATTCCAATGTTCTTCACATAGCTGAAAATGTTCTAGTTATTCTTAAATACATATATACATCTATATATATATATATATATATATATATATATATATATATATATATATATATATATATATACCTATACCTACAGTATATATCTATTCCTATAGATATAAAGGTAAAAATATGTATTTTACAAGAACAGTATCAAATATATATAGAAATACTGTATATATTTAATAATAGAAAGCACATTATTTTCTATGCTAAAAACATAGGAATGTAAAATGTGTTTTGTGCATAATGTTTAGCGATTTAGATTATTACATTTTCATGTGCGCTAATCCAACCGTGTTTAAATATAAATCACGAAACACGATGAGCAAAAGGCATATTTTACATTCCTATGTTCTTTACATAGAAAATAATGTACTTTCTATTGCTAAATATATTTTTATTTATATATATATATATATATATATATATATATATATATATATATATATATATATAAAACAAAAATTCATTAAAATTATGGGGGGGGGCATAAAAAACTGAAATTAAAATCCTCCATGTCTCAAAATTAAATCAATGTAAATATTTGCATAGGAAATTAGTACATCTAAGCAAGTATCCCCGCTTGCCCCCAGAAATTCTTAATATGCAATGTTTCCAATGCACAAGAGAATTGTGGGTAAGATATGCAAATTAGGTATGCAAATTCTCAGTTTTTTTGTTTCAAAATACTGTTTTAACACAGCGATCCTTTTAAACAGGAATATGACAGCAAAACAGAAATCACTCACTATACAAGCCTGTTTCGTTCTTTTTAGAACTCATCAGTAGGAGATAGATTTCTGATTGCTGCATTGGAAAAGCTATTTTCATGGTTAAACCAAAATTCATTAAAATTATGGGGGGGGGATAAAAAACTGAAATTAAAATCCTCCATGTCTCAAAATTAAATCAATGTAAATATTTGCATAGGAAATTAGTACATCTAAGCAAGTATCCCCGTGTTAAAACAGTATTTTGAAGCAAAAAAACTGAGAATTTGCATACCTAATTTGCATATCTTACCCACAATTCTCTTGTGCATTGGAAACATTGCATATTAAGAATTTCTGGGGGCAAGCGGGGATACTTGCTTAGATGTACTAATTTCCTATGCAAATATTTACATTGATTTAATTTTGAGACATGGAGGATTTTAATTTCAGTTTTTTATCTCCCCCCCCATAATTTTAATGAATTTTGGTTTAACCATGAAAATAGCTTTTCCAATGCAGCAATCAGAAATCTATCTCCTACTGATGAGTTCTAAAAAGAACGACACAGGCTTGTATAGTGAGTGATTTCTGGTTTGCTGTCATATTCCTGTTTAAAAGGATCGCTGTGTTAAAACAGTATTTTGAAGCAAAAAAACTGAGAATTTGCATACCTAATTTGCATATCTTACCCACAATTCTCTTGTGCATTGGAAACATTGCATTTTAAGAATTTCTGGGGGCAAGCGGGGATACTTGCTTAGATGTACTAATTTCCTATGCAAATATTTACATTGATTTAATTTTGAGACATGGAGGATTTTAATTTCAGTTTTTTATCTCCCCCCCCATAATTTTAATGAATTTTGGTTTAACCATGAAAATAGCTTTTCCAATGCAGCAATCAGAAATCTATCTCCTACTGATGAGTTCTAAAAAGAACGAAACAGGCTTGTATAGTGAGTGATTTCTGGTTTGCAGTCATATTCCTGTTTAAAAGGATCGCTGTGTTAAAACAGTATTTTGAAGCAAAAAAACTGAGAATTTGCATACCTAATTTGCATATCTTACCCACAATTCTCTTGTGCATTGGAAACATTGCATATTAAGAATTTCTGGGGGCAAGCGGGGATACTTGCTTAGATGTACTGTGTGTGCAGGTGACTATTACTGTGCATAATTATTAGGCAACTTAACAAAAAACAAATATATACCCATTTCAATTATTTATTTTTACCAGTGAAACCAATATAACATCTCAACATTCACAAATATACATTTCTGACATTCAAAAACAAATCAGTGACCAATATAGCCACCTTTCTTTGCAAGGACACTCAAAAGCCAGCCATCCATGGATTATGTCAGTGTTTTGATCTGTTCACCATCAACATTGTGTGCAGCAGCAACCACAGCCTCCCAGACACTGTTCAGAGAGGTGTACTGTTTTCCCTCCTTGTAAATCTCACAGGTGAACAAGGAGGCCATGTCATTAGATTTTCTTCTTTTATACCCTTTCTTGCCAGACACACTGTGGAGTACTTGGACGCATGTGATGGAGCATTGTCCTGCATGAAAATCATGTTTTTCTTGAAGGATGCAGACTTCTTCCTGTACCACTGCTTGAAGAAGGTGTCTTCCAGAAACTGGCAGTAGGACTGGGAGTTGAGCTTGACTCCATCCTCAACCCGAAAAGGCCCCACAAGCTCATCTTTGATGATACCAGCCCAAATCAGTACTCCACCTCCACCTTGCTGGCGTCTGAGTCGGACTGGAGCTCTCTGCCCTTTACCAATCCAGCCACGGGCCCATCCATCTGGCCCATCAAGACTCACTCTCATTTCATCAGTCCATAAAACCTTAGAAAAATCAGTCTTGAGATATTTCTTGGCCCAGTCTTGACGTTTCAGCTTGTGTGTCTTGTTCAGCGGTGGTCGTCTTTCAGCCTTTCTTACCTTGCCCATGTCTCTGAGTATTGCACACCATGTGCTTTTGGGCACTCCAGTGATGTTGCAGCTCTGAAATTTGGCCAAACTGGTGGCAAGTGGCATCTTGGCAGCTGCACGCTTGACTTTTCTCAGTTCATGGGCAGTTATTTTGCGCCTTGGTTTTTCCACACGCTTCTTGCGACCCTATTGACTATTTTGAATGAAACGCTTGATTGTTCGATGATCACGCTTCAGAAGCTTTGCAATTTTAAGAGTGCTGCATCCCTCTGCAAGATATCTCACTATTTTTGACTTTTCTGAGCCTGTCAAGTCCTTCTTTTGACCCATTTTGCCAAAGGAAAGGAAGTTGCCTAATAATTATGCACACCTGATATAGGGTGTTGATGTCATTAGACCACACCCCTTCTCATTACAGAGATGCACATCACCTAATATGCTTAATTGGTAGTAGGCTTTCGAGCCTATACAGCTTGGAGTAAGACAACATGCATAAAGAGGATGATGTGGTCAAAATACTCATTTGCCTAATAATTCTGCACTCTCTGTATATATATATATATATATATATGATATTGTTCATGTAAAATACATATTTATACTCATATATCTATAGGAATAAATATACCGGTATAGATATATACAGATATATATAGGAATATTTATTTACAATAAAAAGGACATTATCTTGGAACATTGGAATGTGAAATAAGTATAGTACATATACAGCAAAACACATAAATACTTGTACTATGTATAGGCTGACCATATTGCCGCTTTAAGAAGGAACACATATGAAAAATACATATGTGAGGGTTCTTATACAAAACCATTTCTTTAAACAGCCATGAAAATAGCCCTGACATATGTATTTTTCATATGTGTCTCTTTTTAAAGCAGCAATATGGTCAGCCTAACTATGTACAAAGATATAAACATATATATAAGAAAATAAATTGTGTTGTTAGCACTCTCCAGTATTTATCATCAGAGGATTAGTACAATTCCCTGTGTTCAAATTCTGTACAGGTAATCGGTGCAAGGGGATAGTTAAAGAAAGAATTATTACAATAAAGAAATAGAAAAAGACTATCCTATCCAGCACTCACTAATTCCTAAATGAATATGGATATAACCACTAAGGAAAAGAACAATTGACACAAAAGAATATTAATAATATCAATTACAGCGAATATGAAAATATGTTTAACAAAATTACATTTATTGTCACAGTCAAAAAGCGGCTATCAATATACTGTACATTCATTAACTCCTTATTTTAACCATAGTGCACTAATGCAACTTAAAAAAGAGAGCTCTCATGAAAAAAAAAGTAAATAATTGTGAAATGGTATATGAAAAAAACAAATCGATTCCACCAAAGTAAAATAAGTTCCAGATTCTTGTTACAGTACAGGAAAAAAGGCTCTATAGTACCATTACCAAAAGGCACTAGAAATGGTTAAAGGTCCGGGGAGAACAAAGATTAATAACAGAGTTGGCTGTGGAGTTTGTCGGGCTAGAAAACTGTGTAGGCCGACGAGTATTGCAAACGGTCACCAGGGAGCTCCAGGCAATCACGGCTGTATGTACTATTATTGTATGCAGTAATTTCACAGTCACTGAATATGTACTCACTCATACCACTATGGAGGACTCCAGCGATATTCCACAACGTCTCAGCTGTTGCAGTTTGGAGTTGCAGTTTGGAGGCTGAAGCAGAGGTGTCAGGAGTTGTAAACAAAGCTTGTTATGTGAGCAGACGGAATCCTCTATACACCACTGAAGGAGGCTTGATTGGGGAGAGACATGCACCAGGAGCTTGCTGACTGGTAACCCATAGGTGTAGCAAGGAGGTGTGGAACTGCGACAGTGGGATCCCCTACAGTCCTGAATACTGACCGCTATGGCGGTGAATTGCTATAACAACAGCTGAGATGTGTGGAATATCACTGGAGTCCTCTATGGTGGTATGATTGAGTACATATTCAGTGACTGTGAAATTACTGCATACGATAATACTACATACAGCCGCAAATGCCTGGAGCTCCCTGGTGAGCGTTTGCAATGGTAAAGGGTTAATCGTGGGCCTACACAGTTTTCTAGCCTGACACACTCCACAGCGAAATTTGTTATTAGTCTTTGTTCTCCCCGGACCTTTAACCATTTCTAGTGCCTTTTGGTAATGGTACTATAGAGCCTTTTTTCCTGTGCTGGAAAAAGAATCTGGAACTTATTTTACTTTGCTGGAATTGATTTGTTTTTTTTTTCATATACCATTTCACAATCATTTACTTTTTATTTTTGTTTAATCTTTTATTTATGTAAAATTTTAACATAACAATAAAGAAAATATACATAAGCATATTATGGTCACAGTTTTTGCCTTGGGTTCAGTCTTTGATGTTTTATGAAATTCACGTTCAAGGTCTTCTTACAATGAGCATTATTCAGCAGGTGGGACCATAAAACAACCAATAAATAACAGTCTTATAGTTTTACAACAATCTTATATATATGACGGCTACAACAAAGTCATCAACATGAAAGAGTACATACAATTTTAAGAAAATGACCGTTTGAAATTCCTTACATAAACTTTCCAGTCTAGAGCATATGACATATATAACATAGTACTTGCAGATTCATTAGGAGGTGGGTGTGCATGTCTCTCTTTAATATGGTATAGTGGAAAACAAGGTCAGGAGAGGAAGGGGGAGGAGCGGAGGGGCAAAGAACTTGAGGGGAAATCCCTGATCTCCCATGTCTTAGAGATGAATAAGAGTCACTTTTCGTCTGTTTGGGCTAAATAAGAATCCCAAAAGAACACTATTTCGGCATAATACTCTAGTTTCCTAGTTGTCTAGTAAAAGTATCTTTCTAAAGATGAGTTAAGTATCATTTGTTCCAGCCACATTGATAGTGTAGGTGAAGAGTCAGACTTCCACAGTCTAGGGATCACTTGCTTGGCCCTACATATGGCTAGTTGAAGGAGTGATACATAATGTTTAAAGGGGAATTTAGGGATGACATGAAACAAGTATACTATATGATCTAATGGTAGGTCAAAATTCAGGAGTTTACTCATTGCACTATTAATATTCTTCCAGAATATCATTATTTTTGGGCATGTCCACCAAATGTGGTAAGGGGTGCCCTCCTCTGAGCACTTTCTCCAACATCGGTTGGAAGCTTCTGGGAAGATGAATTTTAACCTATGAGGAGTAAGGTACCACCAGAGTAGAAATGTATAATTGGTTTCCAACAGGGCAGAGGAATGTGCGGATTTAGCGTTTTTAAAAAAAATAACATACCATTCCTGCTCTGTAAAAGTATATGGGAGTTCCCTATGCCAGGAGAGAATCGTTGGTGTATGCATAATTTCAAAGGGTGTTATGAGACGCTTATATAATATAGAGATGGAGTGCAGTGGGGGAGAGTCAAGAGTACAACATTTTTCTAGTGGTGTGCGGTGCTGTCTAGGTATCAGCTTGCCTGCCTCTGTTAAGGTATATAAAGGAATAAATTGTACAAATAATTTTTTTAATTCGGGGTTACAGACGTCCCTATTAGAAAGTCAGCATTGGACATTGCAGTTGTCAGTGGGGAAGGGATTGTGGAAAGGTCCTGGTGCGTATGTAACACGCGTGATCAGATTGCAAATGTTTCTTTTATAACAGGATAAGTTTTGGTTAGGGGTGATTGGTTAATCTTGGGTTGCCAGCAATATACGCCAAGTTGAGAAAAATTAGTGATATCATACTCCAAAGCTATACACGTTTTGTCGCTATTTTGGGAGAATGTGCTCCAGTCCACAATCCTTCTCAGGAACACCGCTGTACGGTATTTAGTTATGTCAGGTACTCCAAATCCTTTGAATCTTTTCGGAAGGAATAGAGTAGATCTGTCAATTCTGGGTGGGCGCTTCTTCCAGATGTAGGAATTCACTATTGTTTGGAGTCTGATGAGATTTGTCTCTGGAAGTTGTATCGGGAGTGTTTGGAGCAGATAAAGTATTTTTGGGAGGATGGTCATTTTAATTACCCCGATTCTGCCTATCCAGGATATCTTTTTATGTAACCACGATGAGGTGTCTTTGGTGAGGGTGTTTAGGAGGGCTTCATAGTTTAGATCAAATAGCTGCTGGGAATTGTTAGAAAGATGGACACCCAAATACTTTAAAGAGATATGTTGTATTAAGTATGGTGATTGTAGTCAAAGTGTTTGGATATCCCCATCGCTTAGATTGATGGGGAGGATTTTTGATTTATGTTGATTGACTGAATAGTTAGAACACGAGCCGAAAACTTTCAGGGAGCTCTGTACCGCAGAGAGAGAGATGGTCGGTTGGGTCAATGTCAGTAGTAGGTCATCTGCGTATAATGCTAGTTTATGATGGGTAGAGTTTATGGTAAGTCCTTGTATGATGTGATTACTATGCAGCAGTGCAGCTAGAGCTGCCATGGAGAGTACAAATAGTAAGGGGGACAGTGGGCAGCCCTGTCGGGTACAATTTGAAATGTGGAAAGGAGTAGATAGAATACCGTTCATTTTGATTTTAGCCGACAGTGTTGTGTAGAGTGCAAAGATTTTTTTCATAAAACAGTCAGGGAAGCCACATTTTTTTAAAGTAAGCTTTAGAAAAGTCCAGTCTAGTCTGTTGAAAGCTAGTCTGTCAAAAGAAGGGGAAGGTCATGTTCTGAGACATATTATATTAATTGGAGAACTTTCACAGTATTGTCTTTGGCCTCTCTCTGCAGGCACAAAGCCCACCTGATCTGGATGTATGAGTAAAGGCAATATTTTATTGATTCTGGTGGCTAATATTTTTGCGTATATCTTAACGTCTACATTCAGGAGGAAAATTGGGTGCCTGATGTGTGTTTGGGATATATATGTTCACTAACGTGACTGGCCTACCATATAGCAATCCCAGCAAGGCTAAGTATCTCTCCTCGCTATCCCTCTCTACTTGTTGTAGGTGGAAAGGTAAAGATTTGTGAAGTAGTATACTGACACCTGAGATTTTCTTAGTGGCTGACTACTGTGGTGATGGATAGGATAGGTGGTTGCAAAGAATGAGGGTTCCTGTCCGACTATATAATGCGTTTCTTGAAAAAATAAAATGTCTATTTGCTTGTGGGTGATATCAGTAAATGCTATAGATCGTTTGTGGGGGATGTTAAACCCTTTTACATTCTGTGTCATTATCTTTATTAGCTTCATACCAGTTATATCACATCTTGGGCTGAGATGGGGACAGTAGTTTTAGTATGGAGGTATCTAATATCTGATTTTTAAGGCAAATAAGTCTATCAGAACTTGTCAGGAGGCTGTTCGGCCAGCAGTGAGGTAGTGTGGTGTACTTTTGTATATGGTAGCTGTTGACAACAAATAAACAATATAAAAACAAAAACAACAAAAACAACATTTTGAACTATAGGTCAATCTAGGACTAAGGTGACTTCTTATAAAAAAAAGAAAAAAAAAACAACTCAGTCTCTGCTACTGTAAAGCAGTCAAAACCTAGATAAGGAAAATCCATTATGAGCAGTGTTCAAACAATACAAGGTTTATCTCACCCATCCGTTGAATAGCAGCTTTCAGTTGTTGTCGGCAGTGTCCCGTGTTTTCTAAGTTTTCTTGGCATGGAGGAGTTGCCACGGGCCTGAGGAGGCCTTTGTGGTTGTATTTTATTGGTAGACATAGCCTCATCTCCCATTGGTGAGAGTTGTGGGGGTTCTATACCTAGAGCGGCACACAGAGCTGGTGCTTCCGCAAGTGTTTTACAGATGTGTTTAATACTTAGATAGGAGACAGTGAGAAAGCAGGAGAAACCCCAACGGTATGGGATCTCTTTTGCTCTAAGTAAGGTTGTGAGTGGTTGGAACTCCCTCCGTCTTTGCAGGGTGCAAGGAGCTAGGTCTGCGAAGATTTGCAGGCGGCAGTTCTGAAAGTTGATGTCCTTGAGATGTCTTGCAGCTTTAAGAATTTCTTCCTTGGCTTGATAATCTTTTAACTTTAGAACTACGTCGCGTGGAGGTGCTTAATCTGATGGTTGTGGTCTGAGCGCCCTGTGCACCCTGTCTGTAGCAGAAAAAGGGCCCAGAAGAGAGAATAAAAGTCCCTGGAGGAATTCAGGGATGGTATTTGGCAAAATTGATTCTGGAATCCCTTTTACACGGAGATTCTGCCGACATTCCCTGTTCTCTAGGTCCTCTAACTTGTCTTGTAGTTGGATCATTAGGAGATCATGTGCTTGGGCCGTGGTTTGTAGTGTAGATATCTCAGATTGGTTGAACTCGTTATCTTCCTCCAGGGCCTCAAAACGGTTTCCAATTTCTGTCATGTCTTTCTTGAGGCCCGCCAATTCCTCTTTAATGCAGTCGCGTACCTTGACCACCAAGTTGTCTAGGTCACCTTTAGATGGTATAGAGGCCATGAAAGCTTTGGAAAGTTGTATGGGCTCCTCCATAGTGCTGTCTTCACTATCTGAGGCTGACAGGACTGGTCTTGGTAATGTAGTAAGTTCAGATGTGATAGTTTGTGAGTTGTCTGGTATTTTGAAGAAAGAGCTTACAGGGTTACATGCTGCTGTTGCTTTTTTGGCCTGTTTGTCTGATTTTGGCAGTCTTCTCTGTGACATTTCTGGAGAAAAAGAAGATGTATTCCTCCATTCTCTGTTGCAACTTGGATTCCTTGTATTGGGTGTATAGTCACCTTCGTTATATAAAATCCTCCCTCATGAACAACCTCGTGAGCTGTGATAGTGTATGTGCATGAACACTACATCTGGACAGTAATTAACAGGTATTACTCCATGATGGGCTTATTCAAGTGCTTGCTAGTGTTAATGGCCTCAAATGTGGCAAAATAAAGATAGACAGCAAGTGTAGCTTATTAATTATAGTGGTATCTGTGCCCCAACCATGTCTCTTTATGGCTCAATAGGTTGTGTGTCCCATAACAGCAGGTATCTTCCTGCATAGCAATGGTGCATATCCAGTGTTTTTCTGGCAAATAAAGTACCAACCTGTTTGCACAGGGGGTCAGGTGAGGCTGGATGTGCAGTCAGCAGCATTCTCAATTTGTGTTATGGAGCGTGAGGCAGTTTTCCAAGCATTGGTAAAAAGAAAGACAGCGCCTCATAGTGCAAGTGGTTTCCAACAGTAATGGATCACAGTGAGAAAATAGACAAGTGGTAGTATACTCACAAGGATGTTGGCACCTTTGTTGAAAATGGTGCAAATGGGCAGACTGACATTTAAATCAGCAGTCAGTACGCTGGAGCCAAATAGATTCGGATTTCCTGGGTGGGCCGCTGTGGACTCTCCTCTATGAATCAGAGCAAGATCCTGTGATCTCCCGCTGTATATACAAACTGCAAACGGTTAGTCTATGCGTATAGCATACACTGAGTACAGGACAAACTTCCCAGATAATCGGAAGATATGTGTTGTCTAATAGTAGCTGATATAACTTTGGCAGGCTGGATAAAAAGCAAGTAATGCTGTGGTAAATAAAGTTAAAAACACTTTATTTTGCGGGCTTAGGACGCGTTTCTCGGCCGCAAGCTCCTGGCCGTTTCATCAGGTAAAATGTATTACACATGTGATTACAAAGAATGTTTAAAAAGCCTGCCAATGTGTTTGATTGGTCACAATCTAACTAATCCTTGAAAAATACAGTTTGAGAAGCAACAATTTTTGGACACATAATATGTAGTTAACAGAATAAATAGATTACAATTTCGGCTGATATGTTGGTAACAAAAAATCTATAAACCTGAATAATGGGTGTTTTATCTGTTAGATGCTAAGTGTGATTGTTGTCAACATAATAAAAAACTAAAAGTAAATATTTCTAGCTGGAATTTCGGATAAAATGCATTTGATCTGAGAGAATCGTACAAATCTTATCTCCATCATAAATCTTTGATGGATAAAGAATCAAAGTAGTATAAACTATTAAAAAATATATATATATGTAAAGGAAAAACGTGATGCGAAAAAAGGGGGAGAGGAGTTTCTTCTCACCCATAGTATTAGCAATAGGTTAAATAAAGCCTGTATGTGAATCCGCCAGCAGTCAATAGCAGCACAATTTCACCTGTCACCTGGTGTATTGTTCTCATATATTCTATGTCAAGATATATATATATATATATATATATATATATATATATATATATATATATATATATATATATATATATATATATATGAGAATGCTGAAATGTTTAAAAGCAATACATTGTAAAAGATTGCTGGAATATTTAAAAACAATAAATTGTAAGAAGGGTCTCTATTTGAGGAATGTGTCAGGGGACATGCAAGAGCCACCAATCATTTTTGTGTAAATACTGTATAAATAATATTGAGAACCAGTAAACATCAATGTATGTAATGTCTAGTTTTATGTCATGGACAGTGGCTATACTTGATACTCAGATTTGGTGAGTTTATTAACGGACAAAAAATATATTGTCGAGTAATATTGAAATATGTTTAATTGTTTCAACAAAAAGATCGGTGTAATATCTTGTTGGATCCAAAAGGATGGGGTATTAAATGAAAAATATAATTGGATGGAAATTATAATAAAAGTGAAAAAAAGGGATGTGAGAATGAAAAAAAGGGGGTGTGATAGCAGATTAAATAATAATAGGATAAATCAAGATGTTATGGTCAAATAATGTTATTGGTTAGAGAGATGTACTACTGGGATTCTAGCATATAAGTGCGAGTGACCAGAAAATGGAATGAATAAGAGAATAGTAATAATTTAATTGAATGCTGCTAGGTCTAGGTTGGAATTAAGGCCCAGAGGGTGTAGGGTTTTTAATTTGTGGATCCAAAAGGTTTCACGGATCCTTAACTGAATGATTCTATTATAGTCTGTAGAAGGTGGAATATAGTCTATAGGGTAAAATTTGAAAATATCAAAATTTCCCTTATGTTTGTTCAAGCAATGCTCGGGAATGCTGTGTTTAATCTTCTTCTTGGTGCAGTTTTTACAATTGCGCCAATGTTCTCCCCAGCGTACCTTGGCTTTCCTAGAGGTACGTCCTACGTACTGAATTCCACAACAGCACTCCAAGACGTATACTACATATACTGAGTTACAGTTCATGAATCTACTAATAGTAAAAACTTCTCCACTCACGAATGATTCAAAGGTCTTTTTCCCAGATGTTATAACTTTGCATGTATTGCACTTCTTTTGTCCACATTTATAGACTCCTATTCTATCCAGAAAGGAAGGGGTGGTTTTCTGTTTTATTGTTAATTGTGTATTGCATGATGTGTGTTTGACCTTTTTACTTGGTGCCAATTTGCTCCTAAGTGTCGGTGCTCTGGTGTATACTATCTTTGGATGATCTCCCACAAGTGTTTTTAGAACAGGGTCTTTCCTAATGATATGCCAATATTTGTTAATTGCTCCCTGTATCTGTGTGTGGTTGGAATTATATTGAGTTATGAACAAAGGTTCTGAAGAATAATTTTCCTCTTTGTTTTTAGTTGGTTTGTTTTTGTTCAATAATTTGTCTCTATCTAAATTTCTCACTTTTTTAAGACAGTTGTCTAAAAGATCAGGGGGATAGCCTTTGTCAACGAATCTTTCGTATATAATCTGACTCTGTTTTTCAAAAAGAGTAATGTCTGAACAATTACATTTATCCTTTCAAATTGGCTATATGGAATGTTGTTTAACCATTTTTTGTGATGGTTACTTGTGTAATCTAAATAACTATTATTGTCTACTTTTTGGAAAAATGTTTTTGAGCTGAGGTTGCCCTCTGAATCCCAGCCCAAAGTAAGATCCAAAAAGTCTATTGTTGTTGAATTGATATTAGCTGTAAAAGTCAGGCCCATGTCATTCTTATTTAAAGATTCTGTAAAAGTGTGTGCTGTTATTAGGTCGCCCCTCCAAATGAAAATCAAATCATCAATGTAGCAGCCATAGAACACCAGATTCTTTCTTTTTACCATTTCTAGAGACTGTGTTTTCGATCAGACATACCAAAGACCAGCTGCCTGCAATATTGGAAATCCTGTTTACTATATTGGAAATCCTCCTGACTACAAAACATCTTTATCACGATAAGTTTGAAAGAAACATTGTTTCAGAGACACTAACACTTGTCGGCATCACTTTTTAGCACCTTACTTTATGGGACTTATACCACGATAAATCGTTTGATCACCAGTATATATATTTAATATATATTTTTTTCTGTTTTTGGTTCCCTTTTATACTTATTTTTTTTAATTGATTTTTATTAACCAATACTGTATTGTGCATTTATTACATTGGTGGTATATACATATATACATTTTCTAGTCAATCTACACCTATTTAATTGGTAACACTTTTCAGCGGATTTGATTCACATCACATTGAAAATATTTTCACAACTTACATGAGTATTTTATTTATATTTACACATTCCCTATATTATCATCATTTTATTATCTGTTTAAACCACCACTATCACAAACACATTAGGCGCATGCTATTACCTATTTTGTCAATTGGTATTTTTTCACTCTGTACTCTGATCAAACATAGCAGTGCAGCCTGTTTGTTAGCACTTTTGTCATCTTACACATCACATAGATCAAACAAAACACCTGCATACACTAAGGTCATACAAGATCTTAGAATCAGCCCCCAAGCATGCAATCTAGAGAAGAAAGAAATAAAAAAAGATCCACCTTCAATCTATTAGGTCAATCAAATTCTAATACAATGGAAACAGATCCAAACACAACTTTATCTATGAAGGATCTTTTTCATGCTTTAGAAGACGAAATACTAAAAGAACACCGCCACTGGTGGGATCTTACCACTCTAGAAAGATATTTAGAAATTAAACAGATCCCCAGGGGCCTACGTGTTCTCAAACACTGCTCTTTCAAGGAGGACACTGAACTCCTTGAAAAATGGTACAAGATTTTGAATGACTGTGCATTTGATCTGATAAAAATCCTGATAGAACATAGACGTCTTCTATCGGACAAATGAAGTGATAATATTGAAAAAATTCAAGGTGATCTAACCAAATACTTAGATAATCCAGATTATGAACGGCTTTTAAAAAGAATGTATGAACGTACTGACAAATTTCAGGAGGATTTAGTTTTATCCAAAAAAAAGAAGTTAGAGAGAGACAATGATGACTATCTAAACAATCAAGTCTATACTTACAATAGGCCAACACAATTATCCCCAGAAGAAAATGTGGAGACCTCAGAGAATGTGTCAGGGGCCAGGGAAATGCGACCAATAAGAAATAATTACAATAACCAAGTGAACAATTATGCAGCACACAATAATCATACTCACCAAGGGAATAATCACATAGACAATAAACACAGATTTACACACCGTCCTAATTACAGACAACCTAGAAGACAAGAACACACCCATCTTCACTCTAATCAATACCATTCTGAAAATAGACATTATCAAATGAGACCAGTAAGACGCGAACAACCTTTTCACCACCAGCAATACCAACAAACTAGACAGGAATCATGGGATAACCAATCTCATTACAATAGATTGGAACAGAATAGAAATAGAAATGACACATGGGACAGACAACAATATTCTGAGAATTCCAACCGACACGAACAATATTACAGACGAGACAATCATTATAGGGATTATAAGAAATCACAGATTTAATCAAAGAGAACAAGACTTCAATACCAATACTAATTATAGATTCCAAGAACAAAGGTCTAATCGCCCAGAATATAGATCATACAGTCCATCCAGACATGGAGATCAAGATAACTATAAAAAAACCTCTTATAACAACTTTCATCATCAAAATAGGTTCTTTCCACTAGCATCTACATCAGATGAAAATGTCTTTCCAGAGAGGCAGATCAGAAACAACTCCAACACCACAACTACATCTCCTTTTTTAGGGAAAGCACTAACATCCGAAAAAAATCCCCCAGACGAACAAAATCCAAAAAAAAGACCATTTCACATAGACCAAGAGGGTCCAGAGGTAGAGGCCTTACCACCAAGGAAAAAGAATCAAAAGAACTAGATAAGGGCATATATAATTTATCCTCCCACAAACTAACTACCAATGAAAAGAAAGTTTTAAAACAGGGCCTTTCCTTTTGTCCACCCAATCCTCACAACAATTTTAATCTTTTTGTTGATCTTAATCGTTTTACCAGAAAATTGGCACTCCAAAAATACTTTGCACTAAAGAATATCAGAAAAAACAATTTAGAGGAAGAGAATACAGTTTGTATCCTCACAAATACTATGGATTATGGAAATAATATGCCTATTATATATAGCACTGTGGATGACTTCACAGCACATCTATATGAAGGCATAATACACACAAATGTGAAAACAAAATCATCTTTCTCCCCGCCTGGACAAAATCTTTATATAGAAGTCTTCCAGAACTTAGTTCTGGACGATTTCGAAAAAATTAAAAAGAAAAATACTAAAAAGAATTTTTTCAAAAGACAGGGCGAAAAAACAGCGATTCAGTCCCTTGCAAACAATCCAGACATAATCATTTGCGATGCCGATAAGGGGGGAGGCATTATTGTTCAAGATCTTACAGAGTACCTCCAAGAGGCAGATAGGATTCTTAAGGACACAGAATATTACAAAGTCCTATCTTATAATCCTACTATACAATTTCTCACACTATATCAATCTCTAATCAATAAAGGAGTCACAAATAACATTCTCAACAAAGAGGAACACAGGTTTTTGAAAGTCAGTAACCCGAGTGTGGCCCACTATTATCACTTACCAAAAATTCACAAAAGTTTAATCAATCCCCCAGGTCGCCCTATTATTGCTGGCATAGACAATCTCACTTACAACATATCATATTATGTCGAAATTTTTTTACAGAAATATGTTTTAGGTTTAAAATCATACATTAAAGACAGCACAGACCTTCTAAACAAGATCAAAGAATTTAAAAACACAGGAGACCTCATATGGATCTCATGTGACGTTAGTGCATTATATTCAAATATAGCACATCATTTCGGTTTACAAACTACCTTAGTGTTCTTGAACCGTGATTTATTTATGCCCAAAATACAGAAAGAATTTATTTTAGAATGCATTCAGTTCATTCTCAAACACAATTATTTTATTTATCAGGATTTACATTATTTACAGATCAAGGGTACGGCCATGGGCACCAGATTCGCCCCCAGCTTCGCCAATTTGTTTATGGGCGTTTTTGAGGAAACCTACATTTACAACTCCTCAGCCGGGGCGAATCTGGTGTTCTATGGCCGCTACATTGATGATTTGATTTTCATTTGGAGGGGAGACCTAATAACAGCACACACTTTTACAGAATCTTTAAATAAGAATGACATGGGCCTGACTTTTACAGCTAATATCAATTCAACAACAATAGACTTTTTGGATCTTACTTTGGGCTGGGATTCAGAGGGCAACCTCAGCTCAAAAACATTTTTCCAAAAAGTAGACAATAATAGTTATTTAGATTACACAAGTAACCATCACAAAAAATGGTTAAACAACATTCCATATAGCCAATTTGAAAGGATAAAACGTAATTGTTCAGACATTACTCTTTTTGAAAAACAGAGTCAGATTATATACGAAAGATTCGTTGACAAAGGCTATCCCCCTGATCTTTTAGACAACTGTCTTAAAAAAGTGAGAAATTTAGATAGAGACAAATTATTGAACAAAAACAAACCAACTAAAAACAAAGAGGAAAATTATTCTTCAGAACCTTTGTTCATAACTCAATATAATTCCAACCACACACAGATACAGGGAGCAATTAACAAATATTGGCATATCATTAGGAAAGACCCTGTTCTAAAAACACTTGTGGGAGATCATCCAAAGATAGTATACACCAGAGCACCGACACTTAGGAGCAAATTGGCACCAAGTAAAAAGGTCAAACACACATCATGCAATACACAATTAACAATAAAACAGAAAACCACCCCTTCCTTTCTGGATAGAATAGGAGTCTATAAATGTGGACAAAAGAAGTGCAATACATGCAAAGTTATAACATCTGGGAAAAAGACCTTTCAATCATTCGTGAGTGGAGAAGTTTTTACTATTAGTAGATTCATGAACTGTAACTCAGTATATGTAGTATACGTCTTGGAGTGCTGTTGTGGAATTCAGTACGTAGGACATACCTCTAGGAAAGCCAAGGTACGCTGGGGAGAACATTGGCGCAATTGTAAAAACTGCACCAAGAAGAAGATTAAACACAGCATTCCCGAGCATTGCTTGAACAAACATAAGGGAAATTTTGATATTTTCAAATTTTACCCTATAGACTATATTCCACCTTCTACAGACTATAATAGAATCATTCAGTTAAGGATCCGTGAAACCTTTTGGATCCACAAATTAAAAACCCTACACCCTCTGGGCCTTAATTCCAACCTAGACCTAGCAGCATTCAATTAAATTATTACTATTCTCTTATTCATTTCATTTTCTGGTCACTCGCACTTATATGCTAGAATCCCAGTAGTACATCTCTCTAACCAATAACATTATTTGACCATAACATCTTGATTTATCCTATTATTATTTAATCTGCTATCACACCCCCTTTTTTTCATTCTCACATCCCTTTTTTTCACTTTTATTATAATTTCCATCCAATTATATTTTTCATTTAATACCCCATCCTTTTGGATCCAACAAGATATTACACCGATCTTTTTGTTGAAACAATTAAACATATTTCAATATTACTCGACAATATATTTTTTGTCCGTTAATAAACTCACCAAATCTGAGTATCAAGTATAGCCACTGTCCATGACATAAAACTAGACATTACATACATTGATGTTTACTGGTTCTCAATATTATTTATACAGTATTTACACAAAAATGATTGGTGGCTCTTGCATGTCCCCTGACACATTCCTCAAATAGAGACCCTTCTTACAATTTATTGTTTTTAAATATTCCAGCAATCTTTTACAATGTATTGCTTTTAAACATTTCAGCATTCTCATATATATATATATATATATATATATATATATATATCTTGACATAGAATATATGAGAACAATACGCCAGGTGACAGGTGAAATTATGCTGCTATTGACTGCTGGCGGATTCACATACAGCCTTTATTTAACCTATTGCTAATACTATGGGTGAGAAGAAACTCCTCTCCCCCTTTTTTCGCATCACGTTTTTCCTTTACATATATATATATTTTTTAATAGTTTATACTACTTTGATTCTTTATCCATCAAAGATTTATGATGGAGATAAGATTTGTACGATTCTCTCAGATCAAATGCATTTTATCCGAAATTCCAGCTAGAAATATTTACTTTTAGTTTTTTATTATGTTGACAACAATCACACTTAGCATCTAACAGATAAAACACCCATTATTCAGGTTTATAGATTTTTTGTTACCAACATATCAGCCGAAATTGTAATCTATTTATTCTGTTAACTACATATTATGTGTCCAAAAATTGTTGCTTCTCAAACTGTATTTTTCAAGGATTAGTTAGATTGTGACCAATCAAACACATTGGCAGGCTTTTTAAACATTCTTTGTAATCACATGTGTAATACATTTTACCTGATGAAACGGCCAGGAGCTTGCGGCCGAGAAACGCGTCCTAAGCTCGCAAAATAAAGTGTTTTTAACTTTATTTACCACAGCATTACTTGCTTTTTATTCAGCCTGCCAAAGTTATATCAGCTACTATTAGACAACACATATCTTCCGATTATCTGGGAAGTTTGTCCTGTACTCAGTGTATGCTATACGCATAGACTAACCGTTTGCAGTTTGTATATACAGCGGGAGATCACAGGATCTTGCTCTGATTCATAGAGGAGAGTCCACAGTGGCCCACCCAGGAAATCCGAATCTATTTGGCTCCAGCGTACTGACTGCTGATTTAAATGTCAGTCTGCCCATTTGCACCATTTTCAACAAAGGTGCCAACATCCTTGTGAGTATACTACCACTTGTCTATTTTCTCACTGTGATCCATTACTGTTGGAACCCACTTGCACTATGAGGCGCTGTCTTTCTTTTTACCATTTCTAGAGACTGTGTTTTCGATCAGACATACCAAAGCTGCCTGCAATATTGGAAATCCTGTTTACTATATTGGAAATCCTCCTGACTACAAAACATCTTTATCACGATAAGTTTGAAAGAAACATTGTTTCAGAGACACTAACACTTGTCGGCATCACTTTTTAGCACCTTATTTTATGGGACTTATACCACGATAAATCGTTCGATCACCAGTATATATATTTAATATATTTTTTTTTCTGTTTTTGGTTCCCTTTTATACTTATTTTTTTTAATTGATTTTTATTAACCAATACTGTATTGTGCATTTATTACATTGGTGGTATATACATATATACATTTTCTAGTCAATCTACACCTATTTAATTGGTAACACTTTTCAGCGGATTTGATTCACATCACATTGAAAATATTTTCACAACTTACACAAGTATTTTATTTATATTTACACATTCCCTATATTATCATCATTTTATTATCTGTTTAAACCACCACTATCACAAACACATTAGGCGCATGCTATTACCTATTTTGTCAATTGGTATTTTTTCACTCAGTTTTCCAAGCAAGCTGGCATCCGTGCTAATTGCATCAGGCTTAAAGATGGCGGCCGCGTTATAGGCCTCAACACGGAGCGTGTTTAAATTGTTGAATTGACAGCTATTTTCTAGTCCGCTGGTTCTAGTGACCTTTCCAGCTATTTATGGAGATGTATAGCGCTTTTCAGCCCTCCGATTGACCTGCAGCTAGATGATTGCGGGCACTGGCTCCCGGAGCTCACTTAAAGTGTGACCATACCTAGCAGCAGCCGGCTCCACCCCCCAACTTTTTATTTTTATTTTTCATGAGAGCTCTCTTTTTCAAGTTCCATTAGTGCACTATGGTTAAAATAAGGGGTTAATGAATGTATATTGATAGCCGCTTTTTGACTGTGAAAATAAATGTAATTATGTTAAACACATATTTTCATATTCGCTGTGATTGATATTATTAATATTCTTTTGGGTCAATTGTTCTTTTCCTTAGTGGTTATATCCATTTATTTCATTTAGGAATTAGTGAGTGCTAGATAGGATAGTCTTTTTCTATTTCTTTATTGTAATAATATAAACATATATATTTATATACATATACATATTTAGACATAAAATAAACGTTATTTTTTCTTTTAGCTTGTGAGATGTGTCACTATCCACCAACAGAATTTTTTTTTTTTTTTAATTATTTTTTTTTATTAAATATATTTTTATTGAGGCAATAACAAAGTCAGGTTTTCAAGCATTGCAATAAAGATAGTGTCATAGGCAATAATACAAGTCATTAACTTCCCGGAATTACAAACATTCACTGACTATCAATGAGGCCGGGAAGCGGACCCTCATGCCGCCTCATTTAGAACATTAATAATCAGAATATACAAATGTCAACGATACCAAATAGATCCACTCATGGGATCTGTAGTCTGGTTCTAGCAGGAGACTTAATTTTCACAGTCATAAATGCTCATTGGGATTCACATAGAATATGAAGTGGGTATTATGCATATAGAGTCGTCTAAGATATGTTGGGGATAAGAATATGAACTACTGAGTGTAAACCACCCAATGGACACAGCTTGGGAATGGGGGAAAATTAAGTGGCCCGAAGAACTATTGGCCGAGATGAGTATGAGAGAGGAGTAAAAGAGAAGAAGAAGGAGAAGAGAGGGAAGAAAAAAAAAAAAAACCCTGAGGGAGGGGAAAACGAAGGCGAGAGATTCAGCCGCCTCAGTAGAGCAGTCATATAAGTTTCACCACGTACTGCTCTCCAAACTGGTAGTTAACCTAATCATTAGGATCTTTTGACCTCCTGTACTCTTCCCAAGGGAGCCAGATTGAGCAGTAAAGGTCATAACGACCCTCAACCCTCAGCGCATACTCTTCCATTTTCTGGATGTAGTCTAGGGACTCCAGGACTGGGTTTAGCAGGACAGGGGTATGCTTCGCCCACTGTCTAGCGATAGTGAGTTTCGCCGTCAGCAGGATAATTACTCCAAGTAGGCGGGATGGTTTTGGGAGGTTCTGTAGTCCAAGGTGGAAAAGCGCCGTTTCGCTAGTGAGAGTGTCAAGAATGCCCAGTTTCTGTAACAGAGCCGCCACCTGGGCCCAGAAATGCCCCAATTTGGGACATTCCCACCAGATGTGCAGATGGGTGCCGCGTCACTCACAGCCCCTCCAGCAGTCTAATGACCCAGTAGGGTATATTTTATGTAACCTGGTCGGGACCCAATGCCACCGAAGTAGAAGTTTGAGGAAGAGTTCGAACAGATTAGAACATCGAACTGCTGCAGTAACATCTTGGAGGGCGCGTTGCCAACTTCCATCCGGGGTTACCGCCCCCAAATCCCTCTCCCAAGCCACCACCGACTGAGTTTTCGTGAAATGAGGTGAATTAAGGAGAGTTCTATAGTGGAACGACAGGGTGCCCCGTAGGGGCTTACCCCCCAGCCACCTCCTTTCCCATTTGGTGAGGATTCGCAAGTTTGACCTCCGGAATCCCCAGGACAGCAGTAGTGATACCAAACGGAGGTATTCAAATTGCAACTCCCGAGGAAAATCTCCCAGCGGGTAAGTGTGAGGAGGAATAGCCAGAGCGTCTCCTCGATATAGATCTGAGAGTAATCTAATCTCCAAGGCCTCCCACTTCCCGGGGTGGGAATCCGGGAGACAGCGTAGAAGGGCTCGGATAGAATGTATTAGAGAGGGATGTGGAGCAACCTGTTCAGAGGACCTCAACTCTCTCCAAAGTTTCAGACAGGTCTTAATTATGCGATTATGGATTTCTCTCAACACTTCGGCGTGATCCGGTATCCAGATAAGCTCGGCTAGGGCCACGCCCGCCTGCAGAGATCCCTGCTCTAGCTGAAACCACCCAGAGGAGCACTCTTTGACTCCCCAGGCCGTAATATGTGAGAGCATGGCAGCTTTGTAATATAGAGAGACATTGAGGACTGACAAACCCCCACACCTCTTAGGTTTCTGTAGTTGAGCCAATGGGAGTCTCACATGACCACCTTTCCATATATACTTTGTAAAAATGGACTGGAAATGATTGAGCAGGTACGCTGGGACGAGAACCGGAAGACACCTGAAAAAATAGATCAGTTTGGGTAACAAAAGCATTTTCACAGCCGCGACCCTACCCGTCCAGGAAACCTCCGTGACCTTCCAACCCGCGACCGTCTGTTGGAATTCCGTGAGGAGAGCTCCATAATTAGCGGTTTCTATTCGTTTGGGGTTATGGGAGAAGACAACCCCCAGGTGCTTCAGGCCATCCCTGGACCACCTGAACGGGTACTTCTCTTTCAGAGTGTCTAATGCAGAGTCGGATAAGCCAAGGGCATAGGCCTCAGTTTTAGTGTAGTTAAGTTTGTAATATGTCAGGTTGGCAAACTGTGACAGAATTTTAAATAGTTCAGGGAGTGATTCCTCCGGCTCAGTCAGAAAGATCGTCAAATCGTCCGCAAACAATGCCAGGACTTGCGGAATATCATGTAATACCAGGGGGTGAATAGCAGAGGTCGCCCGAAGCTTGGCGGCCAGAGGTTCCATCATCAGAGCGAATAGAAGTGGGGACAGGGGACACCCCTGTCTTGTACCATTCTCAATCGCAAGAGATCTAGATACGAATCCCAGTCCTCTCACCCTAGCCGAAGGATTCGAGTAAAGAGCCATTACCGCCTTAGTGAAGGCGTGGGGGAAACCGAAGGATCGCAAGACCTCCACCATGTACTCCCACCGGACCCTGTCGAACGCTTTTTCAGCGTCGAGCGACAGGGTAACCAGTGGGATCCCGAGAGCATCAGACTCAAAGAAAATGTTCAATAGACGTCTGGTATTGTCCGAGCCCTGACGACCCGGGGTGAACCCCACCTGATCTGGGTGTACCAGAACCGGGAGGATTTTGTTTAATCTGGATGCCAAGATTTTTGCATATAGTTTCACATCCCCATTAATGAGAGATATAGGGCGGTAACTCTCACAGAACTCAGGATTCTTCCCTGGTTTAGGGATGGTTATAATTGACGCCTCTAAAAACTCTCGAGGGAACCTGCATGCAGCCATTGCTTCCCCAAACGTCCGGGAAAGGAGGGGACTGAGCAGGCCCCAAAATTTTTTATAAAACATGGCATCAAACCCATCAGGCCCTGGAGATTTATGAGTCTTAAGTTTCTTTATCGTCGTCGCGATCTCCTCCACCGTGATGGGAGCGGAAAGTGAGTCGAACGCATCCTCAGGGACCCTCGGCAGCTGAAGTTCACGAAGGAACTCGGAAATGGCCCCCACCGGAGCGAAATTCGCGGAGGGGTCTTTGGAGATCTGGTAAAGTTCACTGTAGTAGTCAGCAAAGGCTTCTCCAATTTCATTGGGAGCATAGAATTTTCTATTATTTCTCGTGATGTAAGCTTTTGTACTCAGAAGAGTTCTCTGTCGGAGTTTATGGGCCAGGAGCCTGTCCGCCCTGTCTCCTTTGTGGTAGTACCTCTGCTTCAGATAGTAGAGCCCTCTCTGGACCCTTTCCAGTTCCCGGGCCTCTATCTGTTTTTTAAGAGCCTGAACTTTCCTTATCAAGGAGTCCGATCTAAATCCTCTGAGCCGATTTCTGGAGAGAGTGTAGTCATGATATAGGTGAGCTAAGCTAGCTCCTCTGAGCCTTTTGGATTCCGACGCCCTTTGGAGAAAGAGTCCGCGGAGATAGGTCTTAAGCGTCGCCCATAGAGTTAGCGCTGATATGGATCCAGTGTCATTGACACAGAGGAATTCCTCAATTTTCCGCTGCCAGAAGGGAATCTGCGGATCCGCAAGAAGATATTCCGGGAGATGCCAGGAGCATCCGCCGCTCCCAGAGGGAGAGAAAGCAACGCTCACAACCACTGCGTCATGGTCCGACCACGCGCAAGGCACGATCCTCGCCTCCGCCACTGTTTGAAGCGTCCTCGAGTGACAAAAGACGTAATCAAGCCTCGAGAAAGACCGGGAGGGGGCCGAATAGTAAGTATAATCATCCACGTCAGGGTGCAAAGCTCTCCAGACGTCATGATACGAATATTGAGTTACGGCATTCCTAAAGAGATTAGAGTAGTGTTCCTCTCCCCGCTGAGGAAGGTTTCCTCTCTGTGACTTTCTGTCCCTGCTCGGGTCCCAGACCAGGTTACAGTCTCCGCCTATAATAACCTGCCCCTCCCCCAGTCGGTTTACCTTTCCTAGAAGGTGGCTGAGGAATCTGGTCTGATTGACATTAGGAGAGTACAGAGCTACCAAGGTAAGCAAAACATTATCCAGCCGACAGACACAGATTATATATCTGCCCGAGGGGTCCGACTCCAGGTGCACAGGCTCATAGGAGACTTGCCTACCAATTAGAATAGTAACTCCCCTGGCCTTTTTGTGGAAGGTTGAGGATAAGCAGATTGGGAAGTCCCTAGGGCGGAACATGGCTGCCCTCGGTCCCGTCCAGTGAGTTTCCTGAATGTACACAACATCTAGTCGTTGAGTTTTTAAGAATTTGAGAAGAAGGCTCCGTTTAGTAGGGGAGTTGAGACCCCGAACGTTTAGCGTGGCAAGTCTCATAGTTTAGTTGGGAAAAAAAAAAAAAAAAGGGGGGGGGGAAAGGAGGAAGATAGTGAGAGGGGTAGTGGGGAGTAGTCAAGATAAGAGAGGGTATAGGAAAAGAACACTGTAGTATGTTACGTTCTTCGGACTGGGCAGAGACTGCTTCACTCTGCCAAATAAGGGGTACGGAGGATAGAGTTGTTGATCCCTAACCGTACCGGATAGATTAGTCCCCGGTTGGGGGGAAGGGAAGGTCAGTGAAGAAGGGGGTCCAAAGGGCTCCCCTCCACCACTGGTGCGCAATGTGTGAGTATCTAACTATTTGTTAAAGGAGCTGTGGCCAGGTAGACTAGAGGGAGGGAAAGGGAGCAAAAGAGTATGGGGAAGGGTTGGAACAAAGGGTGTTAGGCAAAGAGGGTGTAGTGGACAGTCCTGTGCTATGTCTTTGTTTCATGTCATGCTGGGTATATATCTGGTAAGATTGAACATACAATTGTGATTCCCAATAGCAAGCCTAAAATTAGAAGGTAAACTATACTCCTAGAAGGAGGGAGCATAATAAAGATACCCTTGTATATGGTCAGGTATGCCAGGCAGAAGCCAATTCGTAGTATGCTTATACTGCAACATCCCACCAGACCACAAACATCATCAGAGAGTCTAGGGTAGCCATAGTTTCCAGGGGGATTGACTTGCAAAGATAAGTTATACATCAGATAGTGCATATAAGTCTTAATTAATAAACATACAAACATTAATAGGCACAGATAAAACATAGAATATGCAGAGAGAGCCACAGTATGTAATATTTTAGGCACAGCAGCATATATTTCAACATGAGGGTTCACATATTAGATATAGTCTCAGGGGAAGTGGTTCATCATAACCTGTCCGCTGCCTCAGGAGTTACAAGGGGGAGCGCAAGTCTATATCAGAGTGCAGGGCCTAGGAGATGAGGTAGGGAGCAGGATTCAGATAACACCAACAGAATTTTATAAACTGAACAATGGTCCTTAAAAAGGATATAGTACTAAAAATGGTTCATGTTTATGAATGAACAGTTAAATATAGTATACTGCAGGGGTGTCCAAACTTTGCTCTCCAGAGGTTTTGGAACTACATTTCCGATGATGCTCAGCCAGCATTTTATCTAACTGAGCATCATGGGAAATGTAGTTCCAAAACCTCTGGAGAGCAAAGTTTGGACACCCCTGGTATACTGTATGCAATACTTTTGTTAAAAAAAAACAGGAAGTACATGACTGTACATCTGGAGATCTGTTGCTTACTGGCTGATAGGGACAACTTCAACATAAAAAATGCCTTATTCAATAGAAGAACATCCATTTTTAGAAAAATTTTCTTTTAGAGTGAAGAGACAATTTTTGAGTATCATATCCCTTTAAGGTCCAGATATAAACAGACATGCACTTCCTGTTGGCTTTAAAATAAACCACTTTAACATAAAGGTTCATAACCCTAAAATACTTTAACATGTTTAAATAGTCCTAATTTCATAACCAAGATAGATATTTGTAGGTGTTTACTGTTCCTTTAATTACAGGTATTAAAGGGACAGTAAAGTCATGATTATACATTCATGATTTAGACAGAGCATACAATTCTAAACAACTTTCAAATTTACTTCTATTATTTCATTTTTTACCTTCTCTTGTTATCCTTTGCTGAAAGGTTTATCTAGGTAAGCTCAGGAGCAGCAAAGAACCTAGGTGGTGCATTGCTGCTCCTTCAACAAATTATACCAAGAGAATGAAACACATTTGATAATAGAAGTAAACTGAAAAAATGTTTAAAATTGTATATTCTACCTAAATCATAAAAGAAAAAAATTGGGTTTCATGTCCCTTTAAATTATTGTTGCAAATTGTCTCTGTAGTCAAGAATCTTAATACATCATTCCTTTTGTAATGTTCATGTATACTGTCATGGTCATTTGTAGCTCTAAATCCAGAAACATGCTAAAACAAGCCTTAAATTACATTAAAGAGAGCTTAAAATGTTTCTAATGTTTAGGGGGATATTTATCAAAGCCTCAACTGCGTTGCATTCGCCGGCACCAATACGCTCGCCTAATATCGTGGCCGCGGATCTCAATACGTTCTCCATATTAAAAAAAGCCGGCGACAAGACGCGCACCAAGTACGGGGCGATGAGCTTCGGACTGTTGTTAACTAACAGTAATCAATCTCGCATCTATTTGGCTTTTTACCAACTTTATTTATACCCTGTCACTAAACGTCGCCACTATACTAAAATATTTAACCCCTATCCCGCCACTCCCGGACCCCACTGCAACCTAAATAAAGTTATTAACTCCTATCCCGCCACTCCCGGACACTGCCGCAACCTAAATAAAGTTATTAACCCCTATCCTGCCGCTCCCGGACCCCGCCGCCATTTAAATAAAGTTATTAACCCCTATCCCGACGCTCACGGGCCCCGCCGCCACCAAATAAATGTATTAACCCCTAAACCTCTGGCCTCCCACATCACTAATACTAACTAAACATATTAACCCCTAAACCCTCAGCCCCCCACATCACCATAAAATTACAACATCCCTATCTTAAAATAAATTAAAACTTACCTGTAGAATTAATATAAACTATTTTTAATACTATTAATTAACCTACCCTAACTATTATACTACAATTAAATTAAACTATCAATTGAATAAACTAAATTACATATTAAAAAAACCTAGGGACATTAACAGTAATTCTACCATACTCCCTGAGCTGCCAAGCATAAGCGTGACTATGCATGAGAGCATGGGTGTGGCTATACATGAAACTGGTTCTTATACTACTTCTAGTACATTGAATGAGGGTAAAAGTACACATAGTCTTGTTCAGAGTAACCGGCATGTTGCAGGGGCTGTAGGAGGTATACTGAGATCTACTGATCTTCCTACAACTCAAGCAGTAAATGCCAACACTAATAAATATCAGTTACCTACCTCGAATATACCTGCAGTGGGTAATTTATCTAATGAGATGCAGGTTTTTCAGAAGGGCCAGCAAAACCTAAGAGGGGGAGGTGGCCACACAAGAGGGGGGGCAGACGTAGGATCAAACAGGTATCTGTTGAGACCACAGACACAACAGCAGCAAAGCAAGAACAAATACAATATTTAACTATTTTGAATCTCTCTAATACTATACTAGATACAGAGGAGGAAAGAGTACTCATATATAGTCTAGGCTTTGTTCCATCCGCAGATTTTAACCTCTTTGAAACGATCCTTGACCTTAATAAGTTTGTGAGAAATCTGACGCTCAATAAATGTTTTAAAAATGAAACCATTAGTTCTGAAACTTTGGGCTCAGAAGTTAAGGATTTAAATACTGAAAGGGTTGATGTATATTTCAATGAAGCTATGGATTATTTGTCTCTCCTTAGTTTAGAGATGGAATCCTGTAAAGAGGAACAGGTTAGAACTAAATTCAAGCCAGAAAAAGGGGTATCTATTTGGAATCTTTTCACAAAAGAGTTGAGTCTGAACTTGTTAAACTACATGATTCCCACACAGATAGAACAAATAAACAACATAACCTTACAAGAATAGAACAGGAGGCTATTCAGAGGTTAAAATTGAAACAGGATATAGTTATCCGTAAGAGCGATAAAGAAGGGAACATTGTTTCCTCAATAAACAAGATTATGTACAAGAGGCAGAAAGACAATTAGAAGACCCTGACGTATACCAAAAACTGAGTTTTGATTTAGGTATCATTGAGGAGAATAAAAAAGTATATCTTTGTGTCAAATACCCAAGAATCCTATTTTCCACCACCTCGCCAAGACACAGAAATCTCTTGATAATGTGCAGGGACACCCAATAGTTTCGGGCATTGGGTCATTGTTGGAACCCCTGGGGAGGTGGATGGAAAGTATATTACAACCTCTGGTTAGGATCTTACCCTCTTTTTTGAAAGATACCAAACATCTTCTGGTTATGCTTGAAAAAATAAATTGGGAATCAGGTTATTCCTGGATGACGATTGATGTCGTTAGTCTATATTCATGCATACCGTTGGATAAGGGTATGATGGCCATTGCGTTTTTTCTTGATACATTTACAGGTTATACCGGTACACATAAAAGTTCTATCCTTAGAGTCCTGTACTTCTTGCTTACACACAGCTACTTCTCCTTTGGCGGCAATTTTTATCTCCAAAAGAGATGAACAGCAATGGGGGCAACTTTTGCCCCTGCATTTGCTAATTTATACATGGGGTGGTGAAAGCTATCCCATGTGTATGGAGAGAATTGTTGCCATGGGGGAAGGGTTGTGATGTACAAGAGGTACATAGATGATCTTCGTTCGCATTATCTGGCAGGGGACATTGCAGGAAAGTCAGGAATTTGTAAATGAAATAAATGTAAATGATGTGAGTTTAGGTTTTACCAGTATAAATGACAAACAGAGTATTGACTTCTTAGATTTAACCCTTCTGAATGAAGGTAATAAAATCATTACTAAATTACATCGTAAACCTATATCAGGTAACAGCATCCTACATGCGAAAAGCATGCATCCGAAACATACAAGATTTGGTATCTTGAAAGGCGAATTTATTCGCTTCAGACAAAATTGCTCTACGTTGGAAGAAAATCTAATATCAGCTAAAGAATTTACAGATAGATTCTTAAAGAGAGGTTTTCCGCATGGTTTGATAACCAGGGCCTGTAATATGGTGGCTGGAATTGATAGGAATGCTATGTTACATACTAGCAAAGTTAAGAATAAATCAGACATGAGACATTAACCCATATTTGTGACCAATTATAGCAATCAGTTCGAACAGATTTCGAATATCATTAAAGATTGCTTGCCAATCCTTAAAGGTGATGAAGAGCTTTATGATGTAATTAAGTCAGGATGTAGATGTGTTTCAAGAAAAAACACAACTATAGGCAACATCCTTGTCCCCAGTGAGGTGAGAATATCTCCAGCTAAATGTCAGAGTTGGTTAGAATGCAAAGGGCACTATAAATGTGGTGCAACAAGATGTAAGGCATGTTTACATACTTTACCAGGCAAAACGTTTCAGTCTGTAATTACCCAGAAAGTATTTATGATGGCTATCTGTACCAACTGTCAGAGTACTTATGTTGTGTATCTGGTTACTTGCCATGACTGTCAAAAACAATACGAAGGTCTCACGATTAGGGAGGTCAGGGATAGGATTAAAGAACATATCTATGACATCAAATCTGAGGATCCAGACTCTCAAGTAGCCAGACATTATAAATATTGCGATAATGGTAACATTGATAAATTCCAATGGCAAATAATTGAATTGGTTAGAACCCCTAAAAGAGGTTGAGATAAAGACAGGATGCTTCGCACACGCGAAGCATTCTGGATCTTTAAGCTCAAGACACGAGTACCAGATGGACTAAACATATACAATGATCTTATTAACTGTTGGCGATAATTCAGATATGTAGGATTTCCTTTTTGGATATTAGTGAGCTATTAACTAATAATAGTGGTAATTGTATACATTATTGGTTAATTCTATCGAAATGTACTTAAATTATACAACTGTTGTTTAAGGACTTACTAATTTTAACATTTTGCAATTCCTACATACTAGCCAATATTATTACCCTCATGAATCCTTTTGCAGACTTATCTCTATATGTCCATATTAATATAAAGTGAGATTTTCTGAGCGGTGTTTGATGGAAGAAGCAATGATTGTAGATTTGTACATATTTTAATGTTATATGATACATTCTCAAATAAATTTGCGTGGTTCTATTGGATACATTGTATTATTTTGTAACAGGATGATTTTGTAATATACGTTAAATAGCTTTTGTTAGAAATTTGTCTTATTTATGGCATTGAAATTAAGGTGATACATTTTATATTTGACTCCTTATAATAGGTTTTTGCCATTTAACACTTAGATTATATATTCTCTAGGTTATTTAACAAGTTATATTATTATTTCCTTGTATTGTGATTTTATATAATACTGATGTCTTTATTAGCCATACTAGTTCTAACGCTTTATTAAGAGATTTGTACCTGTGTCTTCTTTGCTGTTTATTACGTCAAGAGTGAATTCTTAATTTAGGAGGGCTTTGAGCTAGAGACAGCACGGTCTATGAGTAAGGCAGGATCTGAAACATGTTAGACCGCTGCTGTCCTAGCTCACTCTGATTTTTATATTTTGCATTGAAGTCTGCAATTGTATTCAAATGGTTTTTGGCATTAAACTTTAAGTTTTAAACTTTCAGCCTGTTTGCCCTGCCTTGCCTTTTTTCTTCACATTTGTTATTGGCACTGGCAGACTATCAGTAAGTCTGCAGGCGGTTTGCAGGTAACGCTGGATGCGGTGCATCAATGTATAGGAGTTATGGCTTCTGTGTTTTCATATGGTGTTGACGTAACAGGAGGAGGATCAACTTGGGAGGAGTCTGACTGGGACTGGGATTGAAGCCTGAGCAGTAAAGACGGACTGCTATCTATGCAATACAGGTACTGTGTCTCCCCTCATAACCCATATGGACTGTATCAGTTTGAGGGTATATCTCTGACAACAAGTTACGTGCAACTGTTTGAGCGCTACTTATGGGATTACTTGGAGGAGTGGAAAAAAAACTAACCCTACTCAAATTATTTGAATCTACTATTAAACCTTATTAAAAATTACTAAATTACCACACAAAAAAACGCTAAGTTACAAAAAATAAAAAACACTAAATTACGAAAAACAGCAAACCACATTATCAAAAATAAAAAAGAATTACACCTAATCTAATAGCCCTATCAAAATAAAAAAGCCACCCCCCCCCAAATAACCCTCCCCTAGCCTACAATAAACTACCAATGGCCCTTAAAAGGGCCTTTTGTGGGGCATTGCCCCAAAGAAATCAGCTCTTTTACCTGGAAAAAAAATACAAACACCACTCAACAGTAAAACCCACCACCCAACCAACTAACCCCCCAAATAAAAAGCCTATCTAAAATAACTAAGCTCCCCATTGACCTGAAAATGGCATTTGTATGGACATTGCCCTTAAAAGGGCATTTAGCTCTTTTACCTGCCCAGACCCTAATCTAAAAATAAAACCCACCCAAAAAACCCTTAAATGAACCTAACATTAACCCCCGACGATCCACTTACAGTTATTGAAGTCTCGCTTGAAGGACCCATCCAGCCGGCAAGAAGGCTTCATCCGGGCGGCC
Organism: Bombina bombina; assembly: GCF_027579735.1. Taxonomy (NCBI): domain Eukaryota; kingdom Metazoa; phylum Chordata; class Amphibia; order Anura; family Bombinatoridae; genus Bombina; species Bombina bombina. The sequence goes on along the minus strand of NC_069502.1, from coordinate 337,029,539 downwards.
TCTTCCATCTTTATCCAGCCGGCGAAGTCCTCATCCAGGCGGCAAAAAGTCTTCATCCAGACAGCCTATTCCATCCCGAAGACATCCGGCGTGGAGCTCCTCTTTATACAGTCGCTACTGGAACTTCAATGCAAGTGACGTCATCCAAGATGGCGTCCCTTGCATTCCTATTGGCTGAAAGATTCCAATCAGCCAGTAGGATTTGAGCAGCTCTCATCCTATTGGCTGTTCCAATCAATCCTTTTAAGGGCCATTGGTAGTTTATTGTAGGCGGGGGGGGTATTTTTTTGGGGGGGGGGCTTTTTTATTTTGATAGGGCTATTAGATTAGGTGTAATTCTTTTTTATTTTTGATAATGTGTTTTTTTTCCCCGGAATTTAGTGTTTTTTTATTTTTTGTAATTTAGCGTTTATTTTTTTGGGTAATTTTGTCATTTGTAATAAGGTTTAATAGTAGATTTAAATAATTTGAGTAGGGTTAGGTTTTTTTAATATGTAATTTAGTTTATATAATTGCTAGTTTAATTTAATTGTAGTATAATAGTTAGGGTAGGTTTATTAATAGTTTAAAAATAGTTTATTTTAATTCTACAATTAAGTTTAAATTTATTTTAAGATAGGGATGTTGTAATTTTAATTTAAAGTTAGCGGGTTGTTAGGATTAGGGGTTAATAGCTTAGTTTTGTTTATGGCGATGTGGGGGCTGGCGGTTTAGGGGTTAATATGTTTAGTTAGTATTAGTGATGTTGGAGGCCAGAGGTTTAGGGGTTAATACGTTTATTTAGTGGCGGCGGGGTCCGGGAGTGGCGGGATAGGGGTTAATAACTTTATTTAGGTGGCGGCGATGTCGGGCGGCAGATTAGGGGTGTTTAGACTCAGGGATTTTGTTAGGGTGTTAGGTGTAAACGTTACTTGTTTTTATCCATATAAACCGATGGGATATCTGGAAGCATCGAACATAAGCTTTCACTGCTTTCAGACTCCCATTTATTTCTATGGCATCTGCGGTATCCAGGGTGGCGGATTGAAAACCAGGTACGTTGGGCCGGAATAGCCGCGAGTGTACCTGTTAGAAATTTGATAAATGGGAAAAAGTGTCAAAGAGAATCGAATGTGTATTTGGAACATCTGTAATGACGTAAGCATCTATCTGCGTCGGATTGAGACCCGCGGATCGTATGTTACGTCACAAATTTCAACTTTTGCCAGTCTGTAGGCTTTGATAACTAGGTCGGATCAAGTTTGCAACAATTACGCTGCGGGATTCCGGCGTATTTGTAGTTGACGGCTTGATAAATATCCCCCTTAGTGATCTGTTTGTTTGCAGTTTGCGTGATATAAAATCCTTAGTGCAGTTATTATTAGCATTTGAGTTAGAGTTTTTAATGTTTTGAATCAGTACCCATACTCATATAGGGCTAGATTATGAGTGGAGCGCAATAACAAGTTTACACAAGAGAGATATTTGCGCTATACTCAGTAATACCAACGCATGTAAATGTGCGCTGGTATTACAAGTGCTGCGCAATACGAACGCAACCTCGCGTTCATGTTGCCGAAAGCCAAGTGGAGCACACTTCCATAGGCTCCAATGGGATCCTCGTTTTCATGCCGGCAGCCACATAAAAACCATCTAGCACAGCACAGGGGGCTTATATACATAAATATTTATGTGTTTATATGTGTAAATACACATATTAACACATAAATATACATGTATATAAGCATATACATATACATTTATAGAGAAAACACAGTCTCCCATTGACCTCCATGTAAAGGCACTTTACTTTTAATGGCTGGCTATTTAACATGCGCCCGTAAACTGACAAGTTTTTGCCTTTACGGGCACACGATAGGATAGCACCTCACTTGAAATCTAGTCTGTTCTCAGTTTTTCAGAGTGAATATTTCTATCAGTAGCTGAATGTTAGAGCAAGCTACACATAGGTTAATGAGATCATATTGTGACTGGACATCAATTATTAAATGGGCATTAAATTAAATGTATACATACACAGTTAAGCATCACTCATATTACCAGATGTGAGTTATGTAAACAGCGCTAAACGATTTAGCACAATTTGAGACCTGAAGTAAAGTGTTATGGCTAGAATTCAGCAACCATCTGTCCTGTGTTTGCTAATCCAAGTTCATCATTTAAGAAGGCTAAATGATCATTAGAAAACCCTTTTGCAATTATGTTGGTACAGCTTAAAATTAAAGAAGCAATTAAATAGGAAGATTGGGAAAAAAAAGTGTTATGGAGATTGAATCTAAATTTGAGGTGTTCAGATCACAAAAAAGAACATTGGTGAGATGCAGACCAATTGAAAAGATGCTGGAGGAGTGCTTTATGCCATCTGTCAAGCATAGTGGAGACAATGTGAAGGTCTAGGGGTTATTTGGTGGTGGTAAAGTGGGATATTTATACAGGGTAAAATGGACCTTGAAAATGGAAGGTTATCACTCTATTTTGCAAAGCCATGCCATACCCTGTAGACAGCACTTGATTGGAGCCAAGTTCATCCTACAACAGGGCAATGACCCAAAGCACAGCTCAAAACTATGCATGAACTATTAAGGGAAGAAGCAGTCGGTATTCTGTCTTTAATGAAGTGGCCAGCACAGTCACCAGATCTCCACCCTATAGAGCTGTTGAGGGAGCAGCTTGACTGTATGGTAAGAAGTGCTCATCAATCCAATCCACTGTGTGGGAGATGCTTCAGGAAGCATGGGGTGAAATCTCTTCAGATTCCTTCAACAAATTGACAACTAGAATGCCAAAGGTCTGACAATCTGTAATTGCTGCACATGGAGAATTATTTGACGAAAGCAATTATTATTTCACTTAAAATTCATTATTTCTAACATTTTCAATAACTATACTTCCTATTCATACTCATTTAATGTATGTCTTCATGGAAAATAAGGAAATTTCCAAGTGACTCCAAACCTTGGAATGCCAGTGTGTATATACAGTATATACATACACACACACACATATATATTATATATATATATATATATATATATATATATATATATATATATATATATATATGAACGATAAAGAAAGGATCCAGGCGTATTCTCCAAGTCCATTTAAAAAAAGAAGTTTATTTCATCAATTAAAATAAAGGCTTGAAAACAGAGCTTGCCAATAAGTTAAAAAGTCAACACCTTGTCTTACATGTTTAAGCCTCCACGGCCGTAATCATAGACATACTCCCTTAGCATATGGGAGGTGTTTTTATAGGGCTTTCCTCCGCCCAGTTAAAAACAAGAGAGATATGGCTATATAGATATATATTTTAAATAGATAGATTATTTTGAGTGAAGAACAATGCTATTTAAACTATTTCTTACCACACCTTCAGCTTTAGTGCCCTTGGCTTAGGGTACCTTTAGGTTACTGCTCGAACAGAAGCCAGAACAGGGTTTTATAGCACGCCCATAGAAGTCTATGGGGAGAGGGAGTGCTATCCATCCTCCAAATGTTAGTGCACCTTGCATTTACTCGAGCTAACAATTTAAACTTTGAATTTGTGATATAGGCACAAGAATAAGAGGGCTATTGATTTAACTTGAGCAGTGTTAGTGCTCAACAGCACTAATATGTTTGCTCACCACTTGTAATTTAGCCCTAAAGCTGAAACATTTCAAATTTTTATCATCCAGCAATACAGAAATATGGGGCAAGACTCATAGCTAATCAGAGAAAAGTTTGCCCTATAGCACCTTTCTTCTGTTCTACAAATTATAGGTCATGACCCAGCAATCAGTTGCAAAATGCTTTTTGCTGGGTGACTGCCCTACCTTCTTTGTGTTGTGCTTGGGCGAATGGTTGGCACATTCTTTTAAAATAACAAATGCTGACCACATTCATTTGTTATAACGAAATAATGAATATTTGTATTTTCAGAACACTGACATTTGTTACTGCAAACAAATGTTACATTTCCCAGTTATGAAAGTAAAATTAGATTTAAGAAAAACATATTTGAAATATAATCCCATATTTTCTTAATAAATATTAGAAATAAATGTTAGGGGAAACATTTATTCTACCATTTTACATTCATTTTGAATAATCAATGAATAGTGCAAATACACCAAGGTGTACAATATCAAAAATAAATAAATCAATCAATAAATACATTAAAAAGTGATATATGAGTACACTGTGCAGAACAAATAAAACCACAAATCCTGTCCCTGAACAGTTCAATGAAGAACTGAAGGGATTAAAGCTCTCAAACAGTTCTTGTCCTCAAATGGAGAGAAAAAGAGAAACTTCCATAGTGTAATACTGTATACAATATATATCACCAATGATCAGAAATAATGCGGTACTCATATAAGATAGAGCTTCAATAGTATTGCGTTTAGTAATTAGGAAAGCACAGGTAAACAAAAGTGATTCCCATTTATTTAAAATGCCACATATGTGCTTATAAACAATCACTTCGGGGTCAGTACAACTCTTAGACATAAACTGTACAACGTTTTGTAACTATACATGTATAGGATTTGAAGTACCAAATTAGTATGTAAGCTCTGTGTTTCAGTAGTGTCAACAGTTTGAAGAATCTACCCCACTTTATTATGTAATAGCGTAGAATATCCAATGTACATTTCGCTTTCCGGCTTTGTCAAGGAAAACAATCCATTGCCATCCTCCTTTATTTAAAGTCCCATACAATTCCCGGTGGGCTTTCCAGTCTGAGCACACCTGGAACTCATATCTAATGAATATTTTGATTTTATATACACACCAAAAACAATAATTTGACATGTGTAACTATACATAAGTTTTATTACATTTATCAAATAATAAATGCATGTGTGATTATAACGTATTTTTTTGAGTTTTCAAATGCTTTATTAAGATATCATGAAGCAATACATAATTGAAAGTAAACAATTACAATGTAATTTAAGGATTCTGATCATAAGTTGCTCTGTAGGGGTATTCTTTTCATACCTCCTACTGATAAAGTCTATTTGGCATGATACAGTCTCTTTTACTTAGGTAATAAGTCTTTGATCCAACATTATGAGTCCTTAGATCCTTTCATTATAGTCTGTTCAATGAACGGTTCAAACATGTGAAGGAGCTTCAAACAACAACATATATGTGCGATAACAGATTTTTTTATGTGTTCAAGTACAATCCAAATGATAGTCTTATATCCTGACATACACAAACATATAACTTGCAGTTTATAAATAATGAACCCTGTGTATGAAAAGAAGGTGGTACAGTTGTGAAATCTTAGAAGGGAAAAAGAGGGGGGAAGGGGAGATAAAAAGGGGGGGAGGTAAGTGTGGGAATTAAAGCGGAGAGGTTCGGTACGCATGTGGTGAGGAGGGCCTGTTGAATTTATTCTCTTATGGGCCTACATTTTGAACCTGAACAGTCATTGGGGGTTTCCATATATCTAACATAGACTCATGAATTTAAATTTTTTCATCTCTCATGTATTGGAATCTTTCTAATTGCAGGTATCTTTCCGTTTGGTTTGTCCAGTCAGTTAAGGAGGGGATACTGATAGTTTTCCATTGTTTTGGGATAAGGGATTTGGCACTGTTAAGCATAAGGAGATGTTTTCTAGGTTTGGATTATAACGTATTTTAAAAAGTATTTAAAATGTTTTATTTAAACATAAGCTTCATAGCTCTCACCGGGGATTGAACCTCAGGTGGTGCAGTACAAGGCTTTACACTTTAATTCCACTACAAAGGAGATCTACACACTAAATATAGAGAGAGTGTTCTTTATTCTATATATTACATTTGGTCAAAAGAAAATTTGTATAAACATTTTATCTATTTTACTTTACTTTATAACTTAAAAATCACTAAAAATAAGTAGGACTTTCAGTCATGAGCTTTTCTGTGCTGCAGCCTCCTCGCTAAATGTACAGCAAAGAGCTCTTTGCTCAATGAGGTGACGTTTCCACCTCTAAACCAATAGCCGTGCTAGTCATATAACAGTATTCTGTATGCTAGCAGGTTATTGGTTTTAAACACTCGGATTTATCATCACTTTAATTTAATTTTTATATGACATAAATTAATTTTAAAAATAAATTATTAAATTCCCAGCTTGAGATTGAACCCAAGTTGGTATAGTGCTAATCATTGACGTTACAATACACAAACATTTACATAAAACCCTAATTATTCTTTTTAAAAGGGATATAATTTAAATTCTTTATTTAAGCCTTTTGGTATTAGTGTGTCCAGTTCATATACTAACACACCAAATGAACAGTGGCACTACTCAGGCTTTTCCTCTGGTAATATATATGTGTGTGCATAGGAAGGTCTATGTTAATCAACCTGTAACTGTTAGGAGGAAATGGTGCTTGTGCATAAATATTAATCCAAACACAAAGGAAACTGGATATGTAGAATACCAAGGTTCCCAAAGTATGCACTTCTAGCACTCTGGGCCCTGAACTAGAGGACGGAATACCCCAACAGGATTGTTAAAATATAACCTTTATTATAGAAATTAAAAAAACCTAAATAGGTTATTACACATACAATTTAAAATACACTCCAGTACCAAGATCAGTGTAGTAAATATTAGGTAAGATCACTGAAAGTTATAATTAGGCCTGTATAATATCACAGTGATGAGTGATCTAAAATGTGACCAATAATACTCGCTAGTTTATGTTTATTCAGTAGCTTGCTGCAAACAAGCCAGGACAAAATTTGTAGTCAGGGTAAATAATGATCTGAAAACCAGTATCAATGTGATAAGCTTGAATAATTAACTCTCAGGCTCAAGATTGTAAATGATATGTATATATCTGCTAGAGTGGTTACTAAATGATATTGGTGAGTCCAATGTAACTTTGGTTAATATACATATTAATAGTGAGCTGAAAAATATGTTAAGTCAGCTTATATTTATGCCTGTATCTGAGCATCTATTGAATCAGAAGGTATTAAGTATGCCAATATTGTATCAATGATCACGTGCTATTTGACAGCAATAATCACGCTGTCAGTTTAAAACTGCTCTATTATGAATAGGGACAAAAGATTGTATTAGCTCATAGCAGTCACATTAGTTATTAATAAAGCATATTCTATGGTAAGGCTGTTAATTAGACACCCAGAATACTGTGTATAATTAAATAGCTCAGGAATGAATAGTTTATGATACAATATATGTGAATATGGTTAACAGTATTTATTTGATCACGATATTTATTTCCCATTCATTCAAAGATTGTATCCATTTATTGAAAAAAGTCTAAATTCAACCTTGACTGTGTGTACGGTAATTTGATTAGTTAATCTATCTAGCTAGTGCCACGAAAATCACGAGGTTTACTTAAACTAACATTGAAACAATTATTCCCATTATTTGGCATATATATTCATTTCTAGCCTCTGTTATAGGATTGAGCTGAGTTTGGCGTAACAGGAGCCGTATTCGATTAGTGTCTAACAGCTTATTAGTACAGCTTATATTTCAAGTATAGAAAATATTTACAGATTTACTAGGTTCTTATAACTTGGCTAATAAAGAAATTGTAGTAGTACTATAGACTAAGTCTGGCACAACCCAGGTTAACAGTAAAATTACTGATATTTAGTAAGTTATTCCCTGCTTCCATTAATATAAGGGTATAATATTCATATGGTCAATAGCTGGTTAATTCTATCACAGTTATAGCTTCACAGTTTGTACTATCTAACATAACCCAAGTAGTGTGTAAGTAGGTATCGCTCACTTTACGGCGCTATACGCCGTCTGGTATTCAATATCTGTAATTATTTAAATAAATCTGGCACAACCCAGACTAAAAGTTGATTTAGTAATAATATATTCGATAGCACTGCTTATATTGTTGGTACAATTTAAACTATGTCTGGCACAACCCAGATTGAATTTCTAATTAATCGTTCACAAAGAATCAGTGTGACAAGTGCTGCAGATCTCCCGCAGTTTAGCACTCATTCAGTCATTCTTGCATTCATTTGACATACTTGTTGATATATATAAGAACTATGTTAACGGTTAGGCTAAGTCTGGCACAACCCAGGCTGTATATTCTTTAATGTTACCAGTTAAATACTGTAATTAGTGATCCAAAATGAATCAATACAGCAAGTGCTGTGCTTCACAGGCTGTTCAACATTCATACATAAGTTCTACAGTTAGTCAAACAATACTATTGAATGAATTCTGTTAGCAGTTCAGTTAGTTAGGCACAAACTAAGCTATGTTAGAGTTAGATGCTAGAATGGCAGCTCGGTGTAGCTATACAGATCATTGTTACAATGTGAACCATGTTCACTCATCTGAAAAGACCCTGACAGTCTAGTGATTACGTTAGTATTAGAAGTGCTCCTAGCGGCACATAGATACAGGGTACTGGGCAATTAAGATAAACACAAAAGATAGAGTGTGAACTCGTTCAGCACTCTCTCCTGACGCGTTTTGCCCGATAGGGCTTTATCAAAGGCAGCGAGCTGCCGATTTTGTGGGGATTTAAACCCTGTAGAACCAGAAGTCCCGCCCCCGCTCCAATTCGATTGGAGCCGAAGTCGTGTGTATACATATTGATAGACAGTTATGCAGACCAATGGCTTCATAGGATTTTCGTTCTTGGAGTGTCAGCATGGTAATAGCACTGAACATCCAATACTATTTCTGTAATATTAACCAATATAATTACATTTTAGAAGCTTTGATCATCTATTTTGAGTCAACTCATATCTATGCACTTATTGAATAAAGGATTGAAATTCAAAGTGTGGCATTATTGATTTTCGCATACAGCAAGATTTCATTGGTGTTATATAAATCCAAATAACTTTATTAATTGTTCCAATATAGATTGTTCTCTACAAGTTTTTATTCATCACAGTGGTCCACTGTTTGCATGAATACCATGTATATATATATATATATATATATATATATATATATATATATATATATATATATATATATATATAAATATACGATTAGCTGTGTTTTTATGCTTGAAATTGAGATGCCTTACATTTAATGGTGTTAACATCATGTCTTCCAATCAGATTTATGGTCATAATTTATTTTAAAGCATACTATTCATCTTAATGTGTCTAGTTGTGTAGATTATAAAGTGATGCTTATTATAGAGTGAGATTTGTTATTATTGCCCAAAGGGGATACGTGCCTAGTGACTATGCATCAAATCAATTGATTAAAGTGTGATCACCTGTATTGTGTGAACAGTGGATCTATAAAGTCTGAAGGATAGAAAAAGAAAAGGGTACAAAAATATATAATTATATTGAAAGTGCTCATCTCTATTTAAAGATATATGTGTTACCTCATTAATGTGCATATGTGGGGTAGGAGTGAAAAATAAATATAATTATATACTCAATCTGCCGAAGCAGGTCAGTGAAAACATCATTATATAAATAAATTATATGTGTGTGTTGAAAATAATTAATAAATGTGTTGTGCAGTAATTTTTGCTCAAATACTTAAAACTAAAAAGTGATGGTGAGGACAAACTACCTGAATGGACACAAATTTTGGCTATTCAGGTGTAACATAAACCTGGATATGGATCACCATT